>NW_027122348.1:0-36319 GCF_030686945.1 Centruroides vittatus
TTAAGCATTACCGTGCAGAATTTAGCTTCTACTGTATTACTTTAGATAAGGATTTGATGTTTTTGCAGGAATTCGAACATATTTTCGGCCCATCTAAATATTATCCAATTAGCCTCGGAAATGGGGGACATATTTCTTGCACCCGGTGAAAACGGGTAAGATCGGCTATATAACTATAAAGGTTATAAGACGTAAGGGTTTATCACACCGAATAACCAATCTAACACATTTAAAAATTATTTTTCTACTGTACACAATTTAAATAATTTTTGAAATGTTAGATTGGGCAATCGGTGTGATAAACTTCTACACAAGACAACCTTTGTGAACATAAATCAAATACTATATCATACACTATAGTAAAAGAATTAGAAAACTGAAATAAATTAAGTAACTTAATTTACGCTGTTGTTACTTTTTCCCTGAGCAATGCCAAGTTCATCTGCTAATTCAATAATAATTAGTATGGTTTAAATCTCATTCAGTAAAGTTTTTGTTACACAAATTTGTATATTTTAGGACGAACTTCTGTGATCCTTCTTTAATTTTTTCTTGTGAATTATTCATTTCGCCTTTCTTCATTCAGATTCTAAGACAAATTACAAAACTCACATATATAATTTTTATGTTATGATTATGATACTTCACTGCAGCAGAACTTTTCGATAATTTCTTCCCGAAAAAACGTACTTGCCACTGGTTTATTTCTATTTACTATTAGGTTTATTTTACTCTTATATCTGGTTACGTGAATTCTAAATGTTATCGTTAAGTGACAATTCATGAAAATGAATAAGTAGAGATTAGAAAATAAAATTTTCACTTAAAAAATAAACATTACTGTAACTGAACATTTGTAACAGCTGATAATTTTGGTACTAATATTGCATGTTTTGTTTACATTATATATTTACTATATATTATTTCAAAAATGTTTTAAGTACAA
This sequence comes from Centruroides vittatus, assembly GCF_030686945.1. NCBI lineage: Eukaryota > Metazoa > Arthropoda > Arachnida > Scorpiones > Buthidae > Centruroides > Centruroides vittatus. The sequence goes on from NW_027122348.1 coordinate 947, forward strand.
TTGTAATTGCAGTAGTTAGAAGGATGAGGTAATATATAAAATAATGTTTCATTTTTTGTTTTTGTCAATTGACACTTAATGATTGAAGTGTATTATTTATTATTTTTATGAAGTTATAGTTGTAATTCTAATAATTACAAAATAATGATAGATTAGTTTTTAAATACTTTATTACACCGTTTTCTCGAAAGAGAATAAATTATAAAACTTTCATTAAATTTTCGAGTACTTGTCAATATAATTATAGAAAACAATAACAAATAATTTATTTATTTTTTCAGTTGGCTTTTTCCAATAATAATTAAAGGAAGAAAGCGACTTTTAAAAGATGATGATTTATACGAAACTTCCAAATGTCATACTTCAGAGTACCTTGGAAATATGCTTGAGAAGTAACTTTACCAATTTCTTTTGTTCATTCAGATTAAATTAAATATTTTTTTAAACTAAAAAAAAAATGCGATAATGAGTATATTGTTTTGTTGAATCACAATGCGATCACAATAAAAAATGCGATAATGAGTACATTGTTTTGTTTATTCTCGTCAAGTGTAATGAAACTGTGATTACAGGTAACGTAGGTATTGTGGTATTGACCTGTGACCTAGTTAATGATTATGAAATGAGTTGGCTGAAATATTAAGCAATTAGGATTGCCTGTTAAACAGTTTTGTTAGATTATATAAATACAGGGCTTTATAATTAAAGTTCTACTTTGAAATGGCCATAAAAGGAAAACTACTGGACAAAATATTATCAAAAATGGTAATAATTTACAAAAAGTCGTGGGATTTTATTTCCCCAAAAAAATAGTTCACAAACTTACCATCAGCGGGAAATGCCGCTGTATGCGCTGTATTGTTAAACTAAATAAGATATAAAGACATCGGTTGAAAATGAAAATGAACAATTTGGCGGAATTGAAAAACGCGACACACCAACATGTCCGTAACATTCCTACTGATATGCTAAGAGCTACTGTTGAGAACACAGTAATGCGATTTAAATTGCTTTGAGAAAATGGTGACTCCACATTGAACATGCTTTGTAACACGTGTTAGAAACGATTAAAAACATTTAAACCGATTTCTTCATGTCTCATTCCTTTCAACGATATTGCATACAGCACCATTCCCTGCCGGTGGTGAGTTTTTGAACTATTTTCGTTAGGTGGAATAAAATCCCATGACTTGTCGTAAACTATTACCAAGTTTGATAACATTTTGTCCAGTAGTTTTCCTTTTGAAGTGGAACTTTAATTATAAAAACCTTGTTTTTTATATTGAGTTTTAAATTACTTATATAGAAAATATTTTTACAAGTTTTACGCTGAAAGTGTTGTAAAAGGCACATTTTAAGCTATAACATATAATTCTCCAGGATTATTTTTGTAGGTAATATGCAAATACTTTAATTAATGTCTCACACGTTAATGTGAATACGGATTAAGCTCATACAGTTTGTTAAACAGAGAGCAGACAACCACTTTCTATTCTATTTAGTCCATTTGAAAATACTTTTTCTTATACTATATTGAGAATTAATTCACAAGATGCAATAACATTTTTCTGTATGCTGTACATAACTGCTTTTATTCTCTTTCCTCCCCAAAAGTAATGATAGTCTAATTTTTAAATACTTTATTACACCGTTTTATCAAAAGGTAACGAATTATAAACATTTATAAAATTCTGAGTGTTTGCTAACCTTTATGTTTTTGTCAACATTACTGTCTAAATACCGAGTATTTAGAAACAGGTAATCTACATTTTGTATTAATAAAGATTTCCCTTTTTTATATTACTTAAAATAACATGGCTGTAGCGACAGGCTCTATCTCAATTCTCATAGATGCTCTAGATCAGGGATGGGCAACCTGCAGCCCTCGGGCCGCATGCGACCCGCATTCATATATTTTGCGGCCTGCGACGCATGAAATGTGAATAAATGTATAAATTTTTCAGCTTAAGGAAGTATGCAGCAAAAATTCAAACGTTATTTTCTACAACTTATGTATATGAATAGTTTTTTCCCGCAATGAATTTAGTAAAAATTAAAACAAGAAACCGGCTAACAGACACATCGAAACTAATTTAAAACTAGCAGTGACGAATATTTAACCAAATACTTTCAATATATTACGTTTACATCATGTACCTATGCTAATTTATAATTATATATGAATAAATAATTCTGATTTTCCAACACCTTTTTTCTTTCTCTTGTATGCGGCCCGCATCAGTTTAAAAGTCTTAAAATGCGGCCCTTACATAGAAAAAGGTTGCCCATCCCTACTCTAGATGACTACTATCACAAGGAAAAACTATAAATGCTTGTTTCATTTATATGAATTATAATATTTGTGCTTCTTATACGAAAAACATTTATAACAGTATTACGACTTTTTAATCGGTCTTGAATTCTAATATTGAAAACCAATTTTACCGTGTTAATAATAAGAGGGCGATTTTGCATGTTCTTTATGGGATCGGCTGGGCCAGAAATGGTGCAACTAGTGCTGTGAGACTAAACACGATATATTCAAATGACATTCTGAAAATTTTTTAGTGTTTCTGTAAGTTGAGTGATAGTTTTTCCATTTTATTCACTCGTGTATTTAGATGTCTGCAAAAATATACCAATAGTAAATCGAAATTTTGCAATACTCCAGAAATTGTTCATGTTATATTTTTATTTTTTGCAATAAAACCAGCTGTTCTGGCGATTTGTACATAATTTTTACTTTTAACCCATCTTTGATTGCATGACGTGTGAGAGGTGACACAAGCTTTTGATTTTGAAAATTTTACTAGAACTCTTTTCGGATATTTTTGTGATCTTAGTGTCGGTGTCTCTTTGACAGCACGTCGGGATGTGACACCACCGAGTCGCTAAGGACCCGGAAGCCGGCACGGCGAGTTATTTCGTCACGCGAGCGGTCGCGGGGATAAGGCCGCGACTCCACTAGCGCAAAAACGGCCGTAGAACCCCTTGCCGTAAAAGATTTTAACTACGTGACTAATTTGCATTTACGCTCCGATTGCGGTGGAGGTCCGGCTAGCGAAGCTTTTTACGGCGACAGTACTATTACAATTGTATACGTGATATATCCATATAAAGACAATGATTATATTCTACGAGTTTTTCTGTACCATAATTACAAATGTAGTAAAAGTAATATCTTTACTTTCATATATTGACTTTTATTATTGTATTATTAAGATAATATACAGCACTTATAATCTTAGCTTTTTTATTATATACTTCTCTAAGTTGAAGGATTTTCCTTTGGCCGTTCATATCGCGTGTTTTAAGCATCCATTATTATAATCGGGATACCTCTTGTCATAGATACATGAATACTTTCGGATGTTTTCGATAAATCTTTCCAGATCTTCTAGAGTAGCCACGAGAGAACATACACAAAAGCTCGTTTTCCGCCATTCTCGCACCATGTCACGGTGACATAGATTTCAGTGACTTCTAATTGGTTGATGGTACCGTTTTACGGTCGTATTCGCTTCGAAAGTTGAACACTGCTCAACTCGCTTTTACGTTGGTTTTACGACCTGCTCAGGCGTAAATATCTTGAGTCACGTGATTAAAAGCTCTTTACGGCGAGGGGTTTTACGGCCCTTATTGTCACGGCGAGCGGAGTCGCGGGCCTAAGCGGTTGAACACAGAGTAGAGATGAGGAGAGAGAGAGGAGAAAGTGATTCACTCGGGATCCCTGTTAACAGGCAATAAGAATTTAATATTAACAAAAGTAAATACAGGCATACAGACTTCAACATGGTTACATTTTCCAATGGTCATTGAGAGACCGGTCGTATTTTTGTCATTCCGAGAGAGAGAGTTTACAAACGACTCGCGTTTTGATAAATACCTTTTTAAGAGACTTGGCTTAGAGCTACTGGGTTTTTTTGACTTGGAGTGTGGCAGACGAGTCCGATTAATTGATATTCAACAACGGCGTCTTGGATGGAATTGTCTGCTGAAGAATGGAAAAGTCCACAGAGGAATGGAAAAGTCCACAGAAGAATATTCAACGGATCACCAGGTTGGGTTACGCCCTGGAATATGCTTGATGGTTGCGGAGATTCTTCGAAGTAATTTCTCTGCAGGATTTGGAGCTGAGTTGAACGACCAGATGACGACTTCCTGGATTTGTCATCGTCCTCCCTTGTCATTTGGCTTCCTCGGGTTTTTTCTATGAGGTCAGGAAATTGTTTTTAAGGGTCTAGTGTACAATAGTTGAAATTTATCGAAAGTTCCGGGTGACACAATAGATGGGTCATCTTCAACAAAAAATTAAGTTTGTGGGAATTAACTGTTATGGATTTTAATCTTGCTCTTTGATAAAATAATTGAATTATAAACGGTTGAAATTTAAAGTGATTAAAGTTTAAGATAAAATTTTCGTCTATTCGTTCTTCACATTTTAAAAATCTGAGATGTTCGAAAATCAATACTCCCGAAATCTCTGACTCACACAGAGTGCGTTTCATATATTTTTTGTTGAGCGTGGATTTATTAATTAAAAAATTGCAATCATCTCACAGGCATCACGCAAGCAACTGGTTTGTGTAAAATGTGAGGAATTGCAATAACACTGTTACTAATGCATTGCACACAATTAAACTAATTCAAAAAATATATGTACAATCAATAGAAATAGAATACATGTACCTATGATAAATATATCATTATATAAATCTAAATGTCATATTGTTTGCTTTTTCTTACAGTTTGGACCAATGTTAATTTTATTCTAATGGGTTAATGCATTTATTTTTGACAATGTGAGTTTTTGCTTTTCTGTGTTGTTTTGTTTCATTTTTCCACGGTGATAGTGTAATGAAAAACACAATTACACTTCCAATTATGCAACAAGTAAAATTTTTATTTAATACTTAGCAATACATTTATTTATTCTGAGCCATGCCTGTTTTGGTAATATTATTCATAAAAAAGTTCGTCCACTGAAAATTTCATTTGTAAAAATTTATTAAATCTCAGTAAATTGATTCATAGAATTTTAACTCGATTTCCTTTGGTGAAAAGAGGTATAGGAGCAGTCATTCGTAAGGTTTTTCTGCAAATCAGCTTCTTTACTTATAAGAACTTTCTCAGATTTCTGCGGTATAGAAACGATAAAAATTTGAAACAACAGGCATTGTTGAGTAGTGTTTGGTGTATCTTGTAGTCGATTTCTTCTGGCAGTTATCATCCAGTATCATCTTCAGTCAGTTTTAAAATTGACGAAGCAGAAAGAGTCCACATATCAACATTACAATCGGAAAATCACGAAGTTTTTTTATGTTGATAAATGCAAAAGTATTGCAGGTCTACGACGTTTTGTACAAGTGGCTACAAATGGTATGGCCAAAAAAAATTTGAGTTGAGAGGGTACGATTATGTTGACCCTACTTTAAGCTGTATAGCAGATAGAAACGTTTTGGGAATAACTTGGAATTGCAGTAATGACACCCTTGGAACAAATATGGTGAATTTAAAATATGCATGATTTGAAATGGTTACAAAAATATTAATTTTAGCTGCTGGTCATCGCATTTTCAATTCACTATGTATAAACTGTCCAGTTACATTAATCCCTAAGCTCTTACTACAGTGTATGTTACAGATAAAACTAACTTCAAAACAAGAGGTTGACACAGAAATTAGATCTGAGTTTTTCAAATGGACTTAAGATATTTTTCTGTTGATCACTGTCAGGATGTTCACATTCTTACATGGTAAAACCTTAATGGAAATTGTTCTTTTCATTTCATCTGTGATGATAGTCGATTTTCCTATGCTGTTGTATCTTCTATTCAAAGCATTTTTGTTGTTGTTGTTGTTGTATACAGTTTCCAGTAAACTCTAATAAATTTTTCTTCTTTGTGAAACTTTCTACATCTTAAAGATAATTTTCATATATATCGTACATAGCATTATTAATATGATTTTGAAGGTGATGAATTACATTAAAAATGAGAAATAATTATATCATTTGATTTCAAGATATTTTGTATGTCTTAAAAATAATTAATTCTATCCCGGGAAACAGTTCACTTTTATCTCGGAATTTCGGGACTAGCAGTAGACCGGGGAATGAGAAATCCGAATAGCTCACTAACAACGATACTGTACGAAAGAGAAAAATCTGAGTAAACAGGAAAATAGTATGCGTGACATAACTAATGTTTTTATGGAAGCAGAAGCACATATGCTTTTACAATGGGTGTATGCTGTGTGACTGAGATGCCGATTTCTTAAAACCAGAAAAAGAAGATATAATCTATTTAAAACTTTTTAGTGTATTATAGAAACCATTTTGTTAGACAGGCGTAATATAGGTAAGACTTTATACATCACTCGTAGTTTTTTACGGATTGGATTGCTTCAAAATATTATAAAGTTTAAAAGTAATATCTTCTTAACTTGTAGAAATTTTTTGTGTTTTTTAGAGAATGGAATAAGGAATTACTGAAGAGAAATCCAAGCACAGCAAAAGCAATACTACGATTCGTTGGGTGGAAATACTTAATAGTAATTTTACTCGCATTTATTCAGGTACTGTGTCTACTAATCGAACTTCATTTTGCCATTAAAAATGATTTATAATATCTCAATTATGTATTTCCAGGAAATTGTCTTAGTTACGAGCAAAGCGTACATTTTAGGATTAATAATACATTATTTTGACAACAAATCGGAATGGAATGAACCAAAAGTTTATTTATTAGCCGCAGGATTTTGTGGCCTAACAGCGATTTATTTGTTTATATTTAACAGTAACTACTTTATAACAGTAATATTAGGCATGAAGTTAAAAATAGCTTTATGCACTGTCATATACAATAAGGCAAGTAACAAATACATTATTAGAAACGTATAGTAGTTTTTATTTCTGTTTGTTCGTTTAACTTGTGTCATTTTATACAGTCATTTTGATTTTAAACTTGTTTTAGTCATTTAAATGAAAATAGTTAATTTTTCAGTTTTCTCGCTTTATTTATTTTCTGTTCACATTATATATCATATATACTGTTTTAATGGAAGGAGACTGGCAATGGTTTAAAGGTTTGTGATATCCTTGATTTTGTACGTTTTGGGATCGCAATGTTACTTTTTGTGTTATGTAGAATTTAAAGTAGATTGTATATTTTTAGATAAAGTAAAGTTAGAAATAAATACTAATTAACGTAGATATAGTTCGGTGTGTATTTCGGTAATTATTGAGATGCATTAAAAGGGTCGAGAGTGTTTTATTGATAAAAAAAGAAATGTTATGGATCATTACACTGAATGAAACAGAAGTTGAAAAGTATAAAAATTGAAAATATATATTATTGACGATCCGTGTTTTTATATAATATAATATAATGTTGAAACATACATATATATAAACACATAGAAATAACGATGCACCATTATAACATGTCCCATAAAAATGATCTTACTAAATTACACTCAAGCATACTTTTTATAAATTTTCGTATAGAAAGTTAAAACGTCCGCATATTTAATGTAAATTATTCAGGTTTTAGCAAAAATAAATGTAATTTATTTTTAAGATGTTCAGGTATTATGTGCTTTTCTAAACTTTCTGCATTGAAAATAATTTTTTTTTTGTATTGATTATAAAATTTATGCTGCATTGGGATTAATGCAACAGCATTCCTTTGGTATTTTTTGTGCTATTGATGGATAATATTTTGTTTCATAAGAAAAGAGATAATTTAATTAATAATAAGTAGAATTTATACGTGTTTTGGTCAATATAACTAATCGGTTATCTCAGTTTAAACTAACTTCGATAAAGATGGAAGTATATGCCAATTATAATTATAAACCTTCTTCCCAGTAAAGCGACGTCTGTTCTTATACACATAGTACATACCATATGGGTTATGTAACAGTTTCATTTTTGTTGTGAATATTTTCTGGGGAATACGTTGAAACGCGTTATTCGCAGGAAAATGAAGTTATCGTATTAAAAAAGTTACAATTTATATTAATTTTTTGATAAATAACAATGTTTGGATTTATATTTTGTATTTGTTTTAATTTGAAATATTTCTATGCAGGCAATTAATCTAAGTTCTTCATCTCTGGCAAAATCGAATATAGGACAAATGGTAAATCTTCTAGCAAATGATGTCAACAAATTTTCTACCGTAAGTTTATATGATTATTTTTCTAAATATTATTTTTATTGTGTTAATTAATATCTTGTTGTTATAAAAATTTATTTGCACAACTAAAATAAACTATTCTAATGATTTTCACGGCACTCTTCTAATTTTTCTCATAAACATATAAATTATATACTTTGTTACCTTTAACTTAATATGTATTAAATATTTATATTTTATTCACAGAGTATCTTTCCTATTTTATATTTATTCACAAGTCCTTTTGTACTGATTACTGCTGTAGTGATGCTATGGCAATACTGCAGATGGGCCATTTTAGTTGGACTTTCGGTCATACTTCTGTACGTTCCGTTGCAAATTGTGTTGGGCAAACTATACTCAAAATTGAGGTAATTATTATTTTATGTTACATAATTATGACATACTTACATCTGAAATGAATAAAGATGTAGAGTATTTACTACTCTGTAACTAAGTGATATTAGCAGAATTTTATTTACTTAATTAAATTTTTCTTCTTAAGCAATCAAATCAGTTTAGGACTTAAAAGTTTAATATTTTTTCCCAAGAAAAAACATACTTGAACACAATATAAAAATATTCAGAGTACAATAAAGTAAATTAACAAAATTCTAGTTAAAATTTTATTGTTATTTTAAATTATGATTTTCAGAGATTTAAAGTTTATTTATTTTATGCAATAAGTCAGTTTTATAATTTGAAATGACAATAAAATTTTAACTAGAATTTTGTTAATTTACTTTATCTAATTTTACAAATAAATGTATTTTTTTAATAAATTGCGTAATGACAGATTGCAGGCAGCTGTATTAGGAGATGAAAGGTTGAATCTGTTGAACGAGATAATTGCTGGCATGCGATTAGTGAAAATGTACACTTGGGAGTTGCCGTTCGCTTCGTTAATAGAGAAAATAAGGAAGTAAGTATAATTATGCTATTTTCATATTCTTTTCATACAGAAAACCTTATTCCCTGAAAATTCTGCTTCTCAATCTGAATTTGTTATGAATTTTAAAAGAAATCACAGATAAATAGCGATGTCCATAGCTTGAGAGTATTATTTAGTTAGATGAGAGTAGTAATATTTAGTTTGTTCGATGGATGTAGAAATTCAAGAACGCTTTTAAGCGTTCTTGAATTTCTACAACCATCTAAAATAACGTGTCATATTTGTGTCCTAATATCTTTCATTATGTATATTTTACATTAGTTTATATTCATAATTGCTCTATTTGTAGGAAAGAAATGAAGAAAGTGAAAATGTTTATATATGCTAGAGGAATACCATTGACATTGGGATATCCTGTGTCAAGACTATTTACTTGTGTTACTTTCTATGCTATAGTTTTGTCTGGGAGCACTTTAGACGCTCAAATTGTGTTTGTCACTATGTACGTTTCGATTTTCATCTATTTTGGCGCCGTTATTTTGTTTTCGAGAGCAGTCAATTTCAGTGCAGAAATTTGGGTTTCATTAAAAAGAATTCAGGTAAAAAAATATAATTTGTAGTATATAACGTATATTTAACTAGAAGTATAAAATAATTAATATTAATATTTTGAGATAAAGACAATTATCTACATATATAAATTAGAAAGTTTGGATGTTTGGATGTTTGTTTGCTATATACGCCTAGGCCATTAAACCAATTGCTCCGAAACTCAGTAGTTACGTTTTTATATCGCAAATGTAGATAATGTCGAAATTCCACCCCAAAATATTTTTTGAATTTCTGTCAATCAATAATTTCTATCTCCATTCCAGCCAGCCAGTGGCCAAGCGGTCTTCGTACCCTAAACACTGGGAGTTCGGTCGTGAGTTCGCGCCTTGCTAGGACAGGCTGGCCACGTGGAGTTTTCCGGGTTTTCTCAATGTCTGTAACGACTAAATAGGGGTCAGTTTCCCTTAAAAGATCTCCCGGAAGGCATGCCTCTAGGCACATTGCCGAAGTGTTGCGTTGTCATAACTTAACAAACGAACATCTCCATTCTATTTGCTGATTTACAAGTAGCGCAAATAGATTGCGAATGAGCAAATGGAATGCTTGAATCGAACGTAAATCAGAAATCGGAAATCGAAAATATTATTTTCCACATCTAACAACTCGGGATTTTTTCATTTCTAAACGGTACTTTGTGAATTTTAATAAGCTTCCTCCAGTAGTTGAGTGGTTAAAACCACCGAACTGTGGTAATTAGTTAGTCGAAGGGTTCGGGAATGGCGAATGGGCTGGGATTTTCCAGGTTTCCTTTGACGTTAGTAACACCTAAATAGAATCTATCTTCCCAAAAAAGTCTTTGCAGAATGCATCTCCCTCAGGATATCGCTCACCTGGCGCGCTGCCGTAACTAAATAAATTAGACTAATTCTAACGAGCGATTATTTATTTGACGTTGTCACAATGCCAGGCTGGAACTTTTTGTCACAATGTTCTCAATTTTTTTAGTGGTGTCTCGTTCCTGTCCTTTATAGTTTTCCTGTTAGCAATTGAGTCGTGACTGTCATCTAGCTAACATCGTTTAAAGAAAGATTTTTGAATCGATGTAACGTGACTTTCGATTTACATCGGAAGTTCATATACAATTAATCTGGGTCTTTTGATCCGACCCATATTTGGTCTACACTTTCGTCTATCTAACACCTTTCTCGAGTTTAAGGAAGGGCAAACAGCCACACAGATAGACAAGGGACATCAGTCGGAATTTATTAATCTACAATTTTTTCAAATGGCAGCCCGATAATATTCTATAAACGCGATATTAACGAGAATATCCTTCACACATAGTTTGTACAGTTTGTTGCAAAAATGTAAACAATTTATTATCACATAAAGATAATTATTATCGCATTTTTATAAGATTTTTTTATATTTAAACAAATCATATAAAGTCTTTGTAACCTTAAGGTTAAAACTTCAATCACGTGCGCGGCTATCACACGTGATTGAATTACTTTTCAACACAGATCACTTTTCAATTATTACTAGGTTAACCATTCTCTCTTCCGGGAAGTCAACGATTGCTTCTGGTCGAATTACTTCGACCTCCTTCCACAACAGTGTCATTTCTATCAGACGAGCGATATGATGGCATTCGAATAGGAAAATTATATAATAAAATGATACAGGCGAATATAAAATATATTTAATTAATATGGTTTTTGAGGTTTCCGAGTTTATATAATCAGTTTCTCGTGAAATTTGATTGATTGGCAGATTACCATTTGATATTCGGCTGCGAGTTGTACGGTTTCTTAGAGTTTACATTAAAAAAAGATATATCTTAAATTTTTAAAAGTATTTTCAATTGGTGTCTACTTGATTAATGAGATTGTGCCATTTTGTACCGTCCGATTATCGCGATAAACGCGACAATGGTAGTCTAAAATAACAAGACTCTTTCTATAGTTTTCGTTTTAATGTTCGTTATATTATAATGTTTCATTTAGACAACTACAAAGATTATCTTATTAAAGTGTTCTTTATTCTTCTATTGGACACAATTTTTTTAAAAAAATTTTAAATGTGCTAGATTGGTCTCGGTGCGATAAACCTTTGTAAATATAAATGAAATACGATAATAAATGTAACAGAAAAATTAGAAATACGAAATAATCTGATAATCTTAACTTTTGTTGTCATTTTTTGTTCGGGCAATGTCGTGCTCTTCTGATAGTTACTTTGTAAATATTTATTGAATCATATTTGTGGCAATTGTATAATTTTAAAACAGAAGATACATAGTATATTAAATTTACATAAAAATAATAAATGTCATAATTAATTGTTAATTAGAAATTAAATGAACAAACTATTCAAATAAAAGCCGTTATTATTTGGATTTTATTGACTTTGAAAAATACTATGCTTTTGAGTTGTTTTTTGTTAGCCAAAATTAACACAGTATATAATCGACTGTTGTCTATTTAAAAAAATATATTATATATAGAGACAATGATGTATTGACATATGCCTACATGAGAAATACTGTTTATGAAATTTTCACTTTTTACTTTATGACGCTTTCTCTGAAAGAAAAATAATCCATTATTTGTCCATTTGATTGATGTACCGCACATTTCTTTTAGCAGATAGTAATAAACTAATATATAGAGTATGCTGCTCACAGGTTTAGTTTTTTTAAGCATTTATGAATATTGTTGATGGTTCTTAAATTTCCCACTATTGTTGTGTGGGACCAGAAAAAAATCCCAAGCGAACAAATACCCAAAACTTTTTCAGTGGATAAGTCTGGCTACCTCTCTTGATTTCCACACGATAATTAGAACTGAAATAAAATCTCAAATCACATTTTTTAATTTTATTGTTTACATATTGTTACTTTCTGGTTTTTGTTTTATTGCAATATATGTATTATAATACATGCCGCATATGTAGATGTAGTAAATGAAGTATTGGTATAATCTAATCTGCAATTTGTATATACTTTTCTGGCAGACAGTGCATATAAATTGTTATAGATCTGTAAGAGTAATTAGAAAGAATAACAGGAAAAATGTATTACATATGTGGTTTATTGTTTGATTTTATAACTATGATTTAAAGACAGTAAATTAGACTGACTGTATGGATCTCTTATATGCATTATCTGTATTTTAATATCGGAAATACCAAAGAAAGAAATTTACACGTGAATAAAAGATGAAGTTCGTATTTGTTTCGGTGGTGAGTTTGTTGTTTGTGTTTTTTGGCACAATAGCCATACATGCTGTATTGCACCATGTCAAATGGTAACATTACAAAAAACGTTGTATATATATATATATACATTTATATAATATAAAATATTAATAACAAAACACAACAACAAGCATATAAAACAGTATCAACAAACAAAACAAAATATAAAAAAGTAAGAAAAAATAAAAATAAATAATCAAATTTCTTTATAAATATTAGTGACTTTCAGAAAGTCTAGTAAGTTGTTAAGATTTGGCCTCTGGCCTAAACCCTCTGTCAGACTTGTATTTTCAAGACATTCTCTACGCCTTGACTTGAAGGCAGAGCAATCGCACAGTATGTGTTTTACAATTAGAGAGCAGTTGCAATACTGGCGTATAGGCTGGTCATCACCTTTCAAAAGGTATTGATGAGTCAACCGGGTATGCTCAATTATCAAACGAGTAAGGACAAACTCAGATGTTTTGTCATACTATTTATGATGTGTCCAATTTTCTATTATAAGTTTGATCTCATGTAGTTTATCGTGGAGTTGTGTGTTCCACACATTTTGCCATCTCTCCGTTAGTCGTTGTTTAACGACTAACTTCAAGTCACATGCTTCAATAAACATTGTATGCTAAGAAGGAGTTGCTGATTTTGCAGCTGTGTCAGCTTCTTCATTTCCTCTTACACCTACATGGCCTGGGACCCAACAAAATTTTATAGAAGAATTCCCTGCAAGATGGCAAATCAAATTACGGATTTTAATCAATATAGAGTGAGAACTAGGTTCAGATGAGATCAAAGCCTGAAGTTCACTAACTGAGTCACTGTAAATCATGCAGCAATGATGACCTTTCCTATTTAAATAATTTAAAGCTAAATAAGTAGCCTGCAACTCGGCAGTAAAAATGGAAGAATTCGATGCTATTTGTTCTGCCATGATGAAATCATGGCAGAACAAATACCGCGATAAAATACCGATTGGAATTATGAATGTTTCGACTCAACCCATAAAATTAAATAAGGGAAGTAAGATATGTGCATTTTTAAAGCAAAAGGGGAAACAAAAGAAAGTGTGAAACAAAACAAACCATCGCGATCAAATGTTAAACCAATGCAAGGCCTTTCCTGGACGCTCACGAAGGCACACACCAATGCCGATGCATTGAAGAGAGTGCCAATAGCATTTATTGATGAGTTACACCCAATATACTGCAAGGCCCAGATCAGAGAACAGAAACAAAAGGATCCCTTTTGTATAGAAATTAGCAGGAATTTGACAGATATTTACACATCAGCAGAACAGAGTCCGAGTCCCGAGAGTAGAGAATTCTACTTAGATGCAGAGCAGACATTATACCACAGAAAGTCAAACCCTGATAGAAATGAAATATGGGACAGATTGGTTATACCCAGAAACATGGTCGAATATGTATTGAAGATGTTTCAAGACATCCTTAGTTCATGACATTTGGGGCGAAGAAATTAAAGAAACAGTTGCAAACGCAATTCTATTGGACAGACATTAACAAGGACATAGCTCACTATTGTCAATCATGCCAGGAGTGTAGTATGTGAAAGAGGCCTCAGCACGGGCATCAGGCACCCTTGCAAATTTTTCCCAGAATTACTAAGGTATTCGAGAGGACAGCACTTGCCCCCCCGGAAGGGAAGCCGACCTTGTCGCGGTGGGGGGGCCTAGCGGCGAGAGACATGGGTACGAAGTCTTGGTCTCAATGAGGCAAATAGGGATGGAAGCCCAACGTCGTGGCCTCGATCGCCGATGGAGTTTTAAACTCAAGCCAAAGGTCCCAGAGGTGTCAGAGTATCAGAGGCTTTGGGTCATCGTGTTGTACCTCATGGCAGCATGCTGTCCAGAGTGCAGTGGGTTCGCCTGCGGCCCCCGAAGGAGTTTCCGTATTTTTCTTTCTATCTGGAACCTATCTCTGATTGGGGCGGATGGCGGATAAAGATGTGAATTGGCCTTAAAACACAAAGACTCACATCGAGACAGAAGGGAGACTGGTGCGATCGTGGCGCGGGCTTATCACTAATAGTGTTGCAATAAGAGGGCCGAAATGAGCCCTCAGTAAGTCCAGAGCTGGGCGATGAGTTTTGTAACCGCTACGAACTGGAGTCCCAGGAGGCCTCGTCTTCGGACGGTATATGTGGAGTGTAGTTGTTCGGACTTGTCCGACGAAAGTTGGTAGTCCTGCCGATGGAAGTTCTGGCGCTCGTTGGTCGGCATCACTCGATAGGGGCGCTGCTGAAACGTGGTAAAGACCCTACACTTCGGTGTTACAATCCCGAGTCCCCCTACTCGCGACGGTCAAATCGTCTGCTTGTAGCGAGATGATCGTTGAACTTATCCAATGAGTGGACCTCTGACTAGCCACAGAGGTTGCTGGGCTTCTTGGATTCAATTCCCGTGTCGGCGAGGAAACTGGAGATAATATGGAATCCGAGACACACGAAACAAACTCCCTCATCGGCCTGGTGGCGCGGGCCGGTGTCGTAAGGGGCAGTCGAGTGCAGTCAATTTAGTCCCTGCCCGTGGTAATGCAAATCACGTAAATCTCATCTGTCTGGTAAAAGAAGAATCAGTTGCCCGGGGGAAGGCCTAGGTGTGCAGCACACACACCTGTGCGCTGACCACAAGGCCAAGGCCTGCACGCCCAAGCCGGTGCAGCCAGGAGTCGTACTCCTGTAGCCGAAGCCTCGCCGGTGTCGGTCCAGGGGGATAGCGCCCTTAGTGGCTTATGGGATTCCGCTAGCTGATGTCTATCCTGACAGGCAGTTGGCAGAGCCGCACTTCAGGCGCATAGGGCCAACTTCCCTATGTCCTGGAGGGAGCGGTGCTTATAGGCCTGACGATGCGTTCGATGGCTGTATATGGTCTCGGAGTACTGGAAGTGAGAAGAAGGTCTCCTAGTAGGGCGGATGGGGCAGACCAAGCCAAGCAACCAGCCGGGCTGGGGCGACCTTAGGTAGGCGGCCATTTAAATGGGTAGCTGTCCCGGCAGCGGGCCAAAGTAGTGACGGCCCGGCAATAAGATGGCCAAAATCGAACCATCAATAAGCCCGTAGCCAGAGCAGGCTCTTAAACGCATTTCTTGAAGTCTGAATGGAGTCAGGGCACCCATGAAAGGTCGAGACCACCCCGAAGCCCCTTTCTCTTTTATTTTATATATTTACAATGGCTAAGAATCCGTGTTGTACCGATTCTTCTTGTGCTGGTGTTGGTGTGCCTAACGATGTTGTTGTTGATATGCCTACTAAAGCTGTTGTATCTTTGTTGTCTGTTGAAGGACTTTCGGAGGGAGAAGTTAAAGTTAAAACCGCTGAAGGTGGGAGTACGGACCCTCCACAAGAAAAGCGGGCCTTGTAGAAACGCAAGCCTGCTAATGACCAGCAGGAGCCTGAGCGGGACAGGCCGAAAGACACCCTGAAGGTGTCGATCCCCATTGTGGCAAGTGAGTCTGATTCGGATTCATCTGTGCCTGACAGTGGGGAAGGTCTCGAAACCGCCTCCTCTAGCGAGGACGGCGAGTGGCAGCCTGCGCTGGACAACACCCGAACAAGGCGTAAGAAAAGGCGGGCACAGGCGGCCAAGGGCAAAGTAGTGAAATCTGGAGGCGACAAGCCAAAAGAGGAAACTGCTCAGCTTGCAGCGACCATGGCAGCGGAGAAACCCGCTGCCAAAACCAAAGGCGAGTCGAAGAAAAAAGAAACAAGACCCTACTGTGGCAGCTCCCGAGAAAATAAGTTCGGGAGCTGATGCCAAAACATCGTTGTTAGTGCCTGTGGAAACACAGGAAGGACTGGAAACGGTTAAAAAGCAGCGGGTGGCGCTCGATGGTGTGCACAATGATCTCACGAAGCTCTTGGCACGCACTGACAACCGTTGTCAGAAAGCCACGTGCGCCACTATTTACCATCTCTTCAGCAAAATCGCTGCTATCGTCCTGGCGCAGGAGGTTGAGATCGCCTCTCGACACGCTGAAAATAAAACTGTTCGTGAGGTTGTGAGTGCCCGACAAGCACCCAAACCAACGCTTTCAGAGCTTAAAAAAGACAACAAGGCAGCTACTGGCGGTCACATTACATACGCAACCGTCACAGCCCGGCCAGCCTCTGTAACAACCAAGAGGGGGCGCGGGCAACTGCTAAGCCCCGCCGGGTTCCAGCCACTAAGCACACGCTCTTGGTCTACCCGACAGACAAATCGATGAACAGCGATCAAACAAGATCGATCTTAAAGACAAACATTAACCCAACTAAACTGGGGGTCGGCATAAAGAATGTTCGCAGAATTCACAATGGGGGCGTCCTGCTCGAGGTAGCAAAGCAACAGGATGTCTCCAAGATCGTACAGGAATTGACGGAAGGCTCGTTTGAGCTACAAGAGGTGGTCAACTGCCAACTGCCCCAAAAGTGCAGACCGAGAGTCGTACTTTTTGATGTCAGCCCGGACATCAAGTTAGAGTCTTTAATGGAGACCATCAAAGCCCAGAATAACCTAGAGTTGCAGACTGGTGACCTGCAACCTGGCTTCCCTATGAAGGGAAAGAAGGGCCTCGTCAACTGGGATCTAGAGGCTTCCCCAAAGGTCTACCACACCCTCTTGAAAATGGGGCGACTTCATGTTGAGTGGACTCGCAACCGGGTGAAGTGTTACACGGCCATCACTCGGTGCTACAAATGCTACGGGTTCAATCACGTGGCAAAGAGCTGTTCGGCGGCAGCTCAAATTTGTAGCAAGTGTGCCGAGGGCCACTCCTATCGGGAGTGTAAGGCCACGGTGTTTAAGTGCTCAAATTGCACGAAGGCAAACCAAAAGTTTGGCCTGCAGCTGGATACTGGCCACTCAGCAATGAGTGCCAGAGTGTTATACACGGGAGCTCGCAAGAGTTCAGGCCTGAGCTGACTTTGGTCAGTAAGGGATAACTATACATCTGCACATTCAATACCTCCTCTATTTCAAACGGAAGGGATTACGAGCGTGGCTACAAAATATTGCACTTTAACGCCAAAAAGTGTCGTGCCGCGACTGCCCAATTACGGGTGGAAGTAGTTGAGCAGGAGATTGACATCCTCCTGCTCCAAGAGCCATACTTAGTACAAGGAAAGGTCAGTGGCCTCTCACTACAATGGAGCGTTTTTGCCCATGAGAGTGACGACTGTCGGGCCGCAGTAATTCTCACACGGAGGAACGTTGAAGCATTCGCTATCCATTTCTCGTGACTCGTGGTGGTCGTAGAAATACGGTTGCCCACCTGCACTTGGGTCGCGGTCTCCAGTTACTGCCTGCCGTCATTAAATCTGGGAGCCCTTCTGAATGAACTCGAAGGGGTCATCCCGCTTTGCAGTAGAGTAGTTTTGGCTGGTGATTTTAACGCCAAACACTCGCTGTGGGGCTCCCCGGTGGATGATCCTGACGGGAACATGATGAAGGATACAGTGGAGGGGTGGGGTATGCAGTTCCTGAACGACCCGTTCGGGATTGCGACCTACTCCTCTCCTTCGGGCGAGAGCTGGATTGACCTTACCATCGCTAGTGGGGCAATGTTAAGACTAACTTTGCAATGGGAAACGATCAATGCAGAAAGCTGTAGTGACCACCGCTTCATCTCTTTTGAGGTGGGGTGCGGCTTGCCCCAGTGGCCGAGCAGGTACTACAAGCTGACTGAAGGAAACCGCCATTGATTTAGCAAATGCCTCGCCGAAAAGACGGCCGACATTGTTTTGCAAATCTCAGCAATAGAGAGCGTCGAGGATCTGGAGGAAGTTGTGGCCGCTCTCACCAATGTAGTCAGTGGAGCGAGAGACCGCACACTCGTGCAGGGTAGGCCCAACAACCACTGGTCAGTTCCCTGGTGGACCCAGGAGCTGAGTGTCCTACAGAAGCGCGCGAGGGCGCTCTGCCGACGTTTCCAACGTTGCAAAGATGGTAACCTTCGGGCAACCAGGAAACTGGAGTTCCAGAAGGCCAATGCTGAGTACAAGTACAAGTTAAATGATGCTAAGAAGACCTCATGGCTCAGTTTCTGTCAGGAAATTAGTGACGAAAACCTGTTCTGTCTACCCTACAAGCTAGTGGTGGGCAAGTTGAAACGTAGTACAGTCTTGGGGCCCATCAAAAAGCCCGATGGGATCCTAACCTCCACACAGGAGGAGTCGATTGAGGTACTGCTCTGCTCGCACTTTTCGTGCGATGAGCGGTCTGAGGACACCGAAGAACAGCAGCGGCTTCGCAGCAAAGCAGAGTTGCCTGTTCCTGGGGCTGTGTCAACAGAGCCGGTAACTGACTCTGAGGTAGCCTACACAATCGGCAACCTAAGAAAGAGAAAGGCACTTGGCGATGACGGAATCACGGCCGAGATGGTACAAGTTCTGCAACATGAACGTCTTGACCTGCTCCGTGCTCTGTATCAGAAGTGTCTGCTCCTGGGTCATTTCCCAGTGCAGTGGAAACAAGCGCATCTTGTTCTTATTTGCAAGGGAAGGTGCCCGAAGAACGAACCAAAATCGTATAGGCCAATAAGCCTATTACCAGTCCTAGGAAAGTTTCTTGATAGAATCCTTAGCGACAGGGTGTACTACCACCTTAAGCGAGGAGGGCTGTTGCACCCACAACAATATGGGTTCCGGCCAGACTTGTCTACCTGCAGAGCATTACATAGGGCAGTCAATCTGGTCTACTAGAACTGCCAGCAGGGCCTTCACACGTCGCTTGTTTCGATGGACGTAGTGGGGGCTTATGACAACGTCTGGTGGCTATCCATCGTGGGTGAACTGCGGAAGGCGAACCTGCCGACCAACCTCGTATCGCTTTCCAGGAGTTTCCTGAGCGACCGCGCAGTAGTGTATCACACACCCAGTTTGAGTTTCGAGAAGGTGCTGGAGAGGGGTTGTCCCCAAGGATCCTGTATCGGACCATTACTCTGGAACGTTCTAGCGGACACGGCGCTGAGGCAAGTCCTACCGGACAAAGTCCAGCTGCAGGCTTATGCTGACGATCTGTTGTTAGTAGTTGCTGGTTACAGTCGTAAAGAGATGGAGACCCGCCGCAACGAAGCAATAGAACGACTCGTTCGCTGGGGAGAGCTGCATAAGCTTTCCTTTAGTTTTGAGGAATTGGAGGCCCTGATGGTGGCCCGGACTGGTGTGTTGGCTCGCTGACCAATATACTGGATTCGGGGCAATTCCATCTGAAGGGTGAGCAAGCTAAAGTACCTTGCTGTAATCATCGACCAGACACTATGTTGGACGCCACATCTGAGGAGTGTTCGGGAAATGACAAACCTCACGATAGTGGCACTATCGAGACTAGCTAGGCAGGACTACAGCCTTAGCGGGCACGCGCTTCGATCCATCTATAAGATGAGTGTAGAACGTGTTGTCTGCTATGCCTGTGGTATATGGTGGAAGGAATCTGCCAATGTCTGTCAGAGCAGGACGCTGCTCTCGATTCACAGACCCGCTGCCCTGCGGATCACCAGAGCGTACAGAACTGTGTCTACGGAGGCAGCCCTGGTTTTGGCCAGACTGCTTCCGTTGCCTCTGGTTGTCAGCCAAGAGGCGGCCTTCTACAAAACAACTGTGGAGGGCATTGAGGCAAAGCATTGTAATCAGATGTGCCCAGCCAGACCAAGACGTTTGGCAGACGTTTTGAAAGTCCATCTGGCCCATAGGATTGGAATAGACTGGGATGTCGGTGAACCGACAGGAATCAGTGTTGAAATATACACCGACGGCTCTAAAGACGGTGGCTTAGTAGATGCCGCATTTTGTGTCTATTCCGAGGGGGTACATGTGTACTCTCAATCAGTCAGATTGAATGAGGAGGCGTCCGTGTTTCAGGCGGAACTGGTGGCTCTGGCGGGGGCATCCCAGTGGATCCTACTACATCCGGCTTATGAGCCTGTCACGGTTTACTCTGACAGCCAATTGTCGCTTCAGGCATTAAGCAACGGGTACCACAGGGACGAGTTGGTACGAGAGATCAGAGGTAGGGTACTAAGGGCAAGGCACAAGCGACACGTTGCCCTGCGGTGGGTCCGAGGCCACATCCGGATCCCGGGCAACAAACGTGCCGACCAACTGGCCGAAGCGGGGGCCAGGGGCCCATTTGTAATGAGGACGGTAGAACCCTCGGCTACATACATAAAAGGTACTCTACTGCAGTGGTTGATGAGGAGTTGGCAAGAGAGCTGGACTCTGAGTACGGTGGGTAGGTCGACCCACGCCTTCGTGCCTGACGTTGGCCTTACCCCTGTGAGTTGTTGTAGGTTGCTTACGCAGATACTGACTGGACACGGAAGGTTTCCCCACTTCAAGTCCATTCTTGGACAAAAAGATGGTTGCTGCTCCTGTGGGTGTCCTCGCGGCGACACGAGACACTACGTACTTGACTGTCCTCTTACAGAGGATTTCCGTTGAGGGGCTGACCAAGTCGACTGGTCCAAGCCGCCTGAACAAGTACTTCGAACGCTAGCAGCAAGTGAAGGAAACTTATTGAAACTAAAGGAATTGATGGTCAAAGTCTCAGATCTATTTGATCTATGAGCCCAATGGACGCATTGGGCAGCGTACCTCCTTCTTTTAGGGAAGGGTGCCCTATTTAGTGCTTGGGTATATTATTTACCATAAGGCTGTGCAAACCCATGGTCGCGGCGAAGGCGAAGGCCGCATAATTACATGACAGAGCAAAAATCCATTTGTGCAGTGCAAACCGTACTTACATAGAAGTTATGCCAAGTTAGTGAGTTGGGGCTAAAAGGGCGGATGGCAGCCCAGGAGATGCCTTTGGCGCCCCAACTAAAAAAAAAAGAGTCAGTGACTACCTTCAAGTAAGAGACCAAGGCCCATGATTAAGGCATAGTCTCTAGAACTCTGTAGTGCTTTGTGGTGGAGCAGGGAAAAAGAGTTTTCTTATGAAAACAGCCCTTGCTATTCAAGACCCCTTTCCCACTATCCATAATGGCAATAAGAATCTATTTGTCTTTGTGGATCATTTTTCACGTTGGGCAGAGGCAGTGCCATTACCCACTGTTACCACAAAACAGTTGCTAAAGCATTTGTTACGCACGTAATCTTAAGACACTCGGTTCCAAAGCAGCTACTAAACGATCGAGGCACAAATTTTTTATGTCAAAAATGATGCAAGAGGTTTGCGAGCTGTTGAGGATAGAAAAACTGCTCACCACTGCTTACCACCTACAGTGCAATGGGATTGTAGAGTGCTTAAATAAACCCTGGTAGACATTTTGACACACTACACCGAAGCAGACCAATGCAATTGGGATGAAGTGGTTCCTTTTGCACTCTTTGCATACAACACCGCAGTGCATTCCAGAACAAATGAGACTCCATTTTACTTAGTGTATTGGAAAGATCCGGTTTATCTATTTGATGTTGTCATCGAGCCTAGTCGACCAGGTTACGATGTTAGTGAGAACTATGCGAATGAACTACGGTCGAGGTTGACTTTAGCCCATCAGGTAGCCTGAGAGCACGCGAAAAAAGCCAAGCAGGACATTAAGTTATATCATCAGCGCAAAAGTAGATCACATAAATTTTTAGTTGGTGACCGAGTCTTTGCGACAGAGGTAGTAGTTCCTATGGAGGTTAAAAAGGAAATTAGTACCTAGATGGCAGGCACCATATAGGATTATACTGAAGACCAGTCCAGTCGACTTCGTCGCCCAACATGTCCATATGGGCAAGAAGTTACACACGCATGCAAATCGATTGAAACCTGCTATAGCGCAAATGCAGTTTTTAATCGTTGGCCACAGATGAGCAAAGGCTGGAGACTGAGAAATCCGAGACTTCGGCTTCAGAACAACAAACACCAGCAATAGTGGACTGCTGGGATGAATTCATTCTAACTTCGATACAACCAGATC
Organism: Centruroides vittatus; assembly: GCF_030686945.1. Taxonomy (NCBI): domain Eukaryota; kingdom Metazoa; phylum Arthropoda; class Arachnida; order Scorpiones; family Buthidae; genus Centruroides; species Centruroides vittatus. The sequence continues at coordinate 23,725 of NW_027122348.1, forward strand.
AGGCAGAGCTTATGGAAACGATAGAGAGTCGTCAGCAAACAACCATGGCACAATTGACAAACAGAGATACGCTTTGAGGAGTCAGGGACCCATGGACATATATTTTTGGGTACTACCCAAAACGCATAGGCATGGCAAATGGTGAAGTTCTCCACAGAAACGCGGATGAGGGGGGTGCGTCAATGTCCCAAAATTGTGGTGGAAAGTGCTTGCCACTACCTACACCCGTGGGACTTTTTACATTGTGTAAATAGTGAATTCTGTTTAGGAGACAGGTTTCCATACCCAGAAAGAGATAACTATGCAGATAAATAAGATTATCGCGAAAAGGAATTTATATCTGTGTAAAATTATCATTGTAGAACTTTAATTTTAGAGACGTAAGCGCATTTGTCCAATTCAGGATTGTCAAACAAAAATTGTCAGAAAACAACAATGTTATGAACGGAACACTGATGATTTTGTGAAAGATTGAGTGGTTCATATAATCAAATTTTAAGATTAAGAAAATTTTTTCCCAAATATGCATGCTTGATGATCACATCTATCACAGAAAACAATGAAGGGAGATGATGAACGATAATCAGAGGAAAGCCGAAATTGTCATCATTGCTTCCTAGTTGTCTACAAAGGCTCATTTGGACAGAAACGACGAAAAATGTAATTGTCTCTGACAGTGACTTGGAATTGTGATGACCTGCAGCGGAAAAATCTGATGACAGAAAAACAAATGTCTTCACCAAATCAGAAGACAGACATCGGAAATGGAGCTACAATGAGGTTGCAGAAAAACATTTGTGACTTCCAAACATGGTATGCACGTGCCAGGTACGAAAGCATACCGAAAGCACAGGTAACAGCTTTTGCATTCAGTTCTTGGTGTGATAGATGAGACATGATATATTGAATCACTGTTCATGATCCTAAACAGCGGAATTGGACAGGGACACAAATACTTTCGGAATTCACCCCTTTTTGGCTTTTTGAAGATTTTGTATCAGATTTTAAGATTTATATGAATTTCTCAATCTACAGAAACAAACAAAAATTTTTAAACCAAAAAAAGAAAACGGCAGTACCATTAGAAAAAAAATGTTGTTTCAACAGGAAACCTAACCTTTGTTTAATGTTACACAACACCTCCTTCTACTTGATAGCTACGCGAGCGCGCTATCAGTTTATTATTAGATACCAAGTGTATCTCCCCAAAAGAGTTTCTGTTCGTGAGGTCAAGGGCCAGTTGTTAAAATGTATTGCATCTAGTGGCGACATTTTAAAAGAAAGGGGTGTGTTCTGTGAGGACCTGAATGGGGGTCAAGTGGGAGATCCGAATGTGGGATATCAATCGAGAGATTAAAAATCTCCTGTTCAGACATTACTAGGAGGAATTGAACATTTTGATTGAACATTGGAAATTTTTTCTATTTAAACTATAGAAGGGAATAAAGTCTTGGAAAATGTGGCTGGAGAGGCATCATATTCAGTCGCAACGTTGACCTCTCCCATGCCCTCCATAGAGTTTCGAATTGTCACCAGGTGACAAGGAGAGACCAATGGAGAGGCGACTTTTGATGCAAAACGCTTGAAACCCGCGTGTTCAAAGACATTTGAGTTCTTGTTTATTACTAGATCTTGGTCTTTGGTTCGAAGTGCTTCGCTACTGGCTTCTTGCTAAGGTTTAACAACGAAAACTGGGTCGACGTTTCGGAAGTGACTCTGATTTCAACTCAGGACAATTTGCGCCCAGATACACCCTGCTGTCGAACATCAACACTTCAAGCTGTGCTGTGCATTCCGAGGCCGACGATCTCCACATCATTTTTACTGGAGGGGCAAATGATCGACTGGACTATTAAACTTTCGTACAAACAGATCCACCCTTTAGATTGGCTTTAAGCCGAATTTTTAGAGCTGTTGTAAGCACCATTTTTATGTTTATTAAACGGTTTTTTGATGGTAACCTGTCTTAGTGAGTCTTTACACTCCCACACAACCGTTTGACCGCTCGACTGCCATGACATCTTTTTACCCAATCGGCAAACCTCACACAAGGATGTCTAGGAAAGGTAACTGGCAGTTCATTTCGGGTTCTAATTTAAATTTTATGTTATGGTCTACTTCATTAACAAGTTGTAGAATTTGGTTAGTGTTTATAATTTTACTATCGTAAACAATGAAACAGTCATCCACATGGCATTGTAGGTCTATTATGCCCTTAATGTTTGCAATCTTCTTATCAATGTCAGTCATGCTAAGATCAGCTAAAACGGGACCTATTACCGAACTTATTGGGATGCCATCATTTTGTCTATAGAATTCTCTATAGCTATTGAAGTAGTTATTTTCCAATACTAGAGTTGTTATGTCTATGATACATTGGTTACAGTTATAGGTTTTCAATGTTTCTAAGATTCTGTTATGCTTTATCTATGGATACATGTTGTGTATGTCAAGGGAGATTAGGCTATAGCTTGGTTTAAACGTTACAGTATTTAATTTTTGTATGAAGTTATAAGTAATAGGGTTTTTATGAGTTTTAACTCTGTAGGTAAACTTCGGTATTCTGTTATCACTTTTTTAGACTAATTGTTTCTCAGTTCTATCAATAAAGTTTTGTTTTACAAGTTTTTCAATAGAAGTTTTTAATTTTTTGTTGAGTGAGTCAGTGGGGTTGATACTAAGTTCTGTATATGTATCTTGATTAAGTAATTGCCTGTAGATAGTTTCATCTTGATCTTTATTCACTATTATTATTTGTTTTGTTTTATCCACTTTGACAATTAATAAGTTCTTATCTTTTAAAAATTTTTTTAGGTTCTTTATATTACTCTTATACCTAGTTATTTTATTTTTCCTATTCATGTTGATTTTATATTTAAATAGTTCATGTTGAAGTCCTTCTCTTAATTTGACTTTTGTTCCTCTGTTGTTGGTGAAAAGCTAATGACGTTTTCTAAGCTAACGGCCCACTTGTTTCTATCAACCGTGGTGGGTTATTAAAGTTTAAACCTCTACTTAGTAGTTTACACATATGGGGTGGTATTTGAATATTAGAGAGGTCGACTATTATGTGACTTAGCCAGTTTTCCCTTTTCTGGATAGTTGGGTAATTTAATTTTTTAACAAGTTGTTTGTATTTTTTATAGTAATAAGTTTGATTATTATGAGTGGGGGTTTCATTGTAGTTAGTACTTTGGATATTTGTTAAGTTTTTGATTATTTTTGTTAGTTTTTTAACTCTATATTCTTTACAACGTATAACAGAGTTTAAAATTATTTTTTTACAATTACAACATCATGTTTTTTGCACGTCTCTACCTATGCTATTTCTTAATTTTAAGGTTGGTAGCAGTATACCTTCTCTAAGACACGTTCTTATATATCAAATGTTGACATTTAACTGGTGCCTTTCTTTTTGTAAGATTTCTAGTCTTGATGCCTTTGAATCTTTCTCTCCGTTGTCTTCTTCCCAGTTGTCTTCTTTCCTGTTGTTCTCCGTTCTTTGATGGAATGTAGGCATTTTCGTGATATTCATTGAATTATGCAAGACGCTTCTTGTTTTGTTTTGTGTCCAATTGTTCGAGCGCTGAAGTGGCTTTTTTCGCTAAACTTATTATATTATCAATAAAAAGGAGGGCAAGCGTTAGAAAAACTTAAAAAAATTATATGTTGAAATATATTCACAAAATATTAAATTTACCCAGATTTAATTGAAAATTGAATACGTGTATAGTACTGTAAATGTAGTTTTGCTTGCCTTTCAGATGCCCTTGCTTTTGCGAGAGGTTATGTAGACTCAACAGTCAGCTATTGTCTTTCTGATAAAACGCTTTTCCTTTTAGTAGTAGAGATATGTCGGTTCTGCCCCAAAGTTTAACTTTTAAAAATTAAATGTATTTAATCAAAATCAATACTAAAATTCATTGAATTGAAACAAAAATTCATTAAATTTAAAAGTCTTTAAAATTTAATGAATTTTAACAAACTCAATAAATGTAAACAAAATTAAATTTCATTAATTTATTTTTTATAAAAAAAATATAAAAAAGTCAAACAAACTCAATAATATGAGCTTTATATTTATTTCCACAATCTCTCATACTCCTGTATACAAATTTAAAATTTCTCATCTTATCTAAATCCTCATTCTCTAATTTTTTATTAAAACGATCAGGAAGAAAAACTTGAAATTCATCCAATTTTCTATCCCTAAGAACTACTAAATTTTTCTCACCAAAGCAAGAGGATATTGTTTTAATATATTCAATTGGATATTCGTAATAAATTTCCAATTCATATAATTTCTTTGTTGGAATATTTTGAAGTTTTCCAATATTGTTTAGTTTCTTCAATGTCTCCATTTATATAGGAAAAAATTTAGTTAATATATTTAAAAAAAATTTAATATAGGAAATTATTTATCAATATACATAAATTTACGTTGTGGTGTACATAAAAATCTACCATTAGGAGTATCAACATAATTAAAGATATGTAAATACCCTCTTTCATTTTTCTGAATATAATAAAACCTTTTTCTCCCACCGTATTGAATTAATACCAATTCTAGATTACTAATATCAATCTTCATTTATATTAGATTATCTACTACAAATTCTTGCTAACAATGAAACAACTATATTTTGATAATTATTTTCAATAAATTCGTTTGAGAAACTTTTCTTTAAAATCACATCACACCAATCAATTTTATTTTTATGTTTTATAATAAAATCTTCGAATAATTCTTGATATTTAACAACTGTTTTCCAGTCTAACACATTTAATCGATCTAAATCATCGAGTAATTGTTCTGATAGGTTTGATATCTTAAAAGTGATTTTAAATTTAATTTTAGAGCATATTTCCTAATAAATTCATTATCTAAATTTTGATGTCGAGATATTGCATCCCAATCTACTTTATCTGCATATTCTATGATAAATTTCGAAGATAATGATTGATGTATAGAAATGAGTTGCCAATTAACTTTTTCAGCATGTTGTTTTATAAAATTTTCAGAGAGAATTTGATGTTCTGATATTTTTATCCAATTAACTCTATTTTTAAATTCATTAATAAAAAATTCAGATAATTTTTGTGTTTGTGATATTGAATCCCAATTAACTCTATCTTGAAATTCTCTTATAAAACGTTCTGATAACTTTTTAAATATTGAAATCAAATCCCAATTAACTTCATTTTTAAACTCTCTTATTAAATCTTCTGTTAAATTCTCTCGTTTTGAAAAATTATCCCAATTAATAGCCCTCTTTATTCTTATGTCCATTTATTTAAGAAAAAATTTATGTCCTAATGCTAATGTATTAATTCCATCTTCCAATATATATCTCTTATCATCATGTGGTGATAACGCTTTCTTATTTACTTTTATTGAATAAAGTTCATGTTTCTTGCTTCTAATTAGATTCATTGTTCTAGAATGTTCTGTTTTATTAAACAACCAGTCTTTATAATCATCAAATGGTATCCTATTTTTAACAACACATTTCTTTACTCCTTTTGATTTCTTTGTAACCTGATTTTCTACTTTTAAAGCATACATTTTTGCTCTTAAACCAACAAATTCTCTCATTATTTTTCCATTATTTTCATCCTTTATTTTTCCTAACACCTTTTCATTAACTCTCAGTATATCATATTAATTATTCTCAAAATAATCTGATGTATCAAAGTGATTAATTATTTCCTTCATATCCTGATAGAAATCATAGGTTTTTATATCATAAATGTAAGAATCGGTGTCTTGATATAACAGTTTTATATTATCACCATATTTAGGTTTCATTATATTATAATGAAAATCATACATCAAATGCTTTGAAAGATCTAATATACTCATTCCCACATAGATAAGTTTATTAAAGACTATTTTTATCTTATTCATGTGAATAGCACATAGGTTTTCAGCAAAAATGGTTCGATGTTTAAAGTTCGGCTTAGCAATTATTTTTTCTACTTTTTTAGCCTTACAACATAATCTTATGTCAACACGATTTCTTATATTTTCCATTGTCTTTCCAAACACAGAGTTGTTCATTAGCTTAAAAAAGTCCTTTTCAAAATCATTAGTTGCTTTAGTTCTCATTTCTGTATTCAGATCTATGTATTTCTTTAACTAATCTGATTGTTTGAATTCTAATACTCTATGTATCTTTTTGAGTTTCATCCCCATTTTTAAATATTGTTTAAGATTTCTATAATGAAGCACATACTTCTTTTTATCATATAATGTGGTTAATAATTTGGATTGTTTTGATCCATCTGGCATTGTTTTCTGGAGCCAAAGGGAGATCAGAATGATAATCATGTAATTCTTTTGGATATTCCAGATCAACTTTTAATATATATCCTTTTTCACTGTCATCAGGAATTTTCATCAGGATATTTTCTTTTTCTTCAAGAGAAATATCTTTTATTCCATAGAATTGATCATTAAAATAAGATAAACTCCTATGAAAAGAATACCAATTAAGTCTACCATATGGTAAATATTGACTCATAGCCCATCCATATAAGTTATTAGCATCTAAATACATCAAATAATTAATTAGATTCTTAGATTCTCAATAATTAGATTCTTTGTTTTTATCATAATCTTTCATATACTTATTATTTGCCTTTCCATATCTATTACAACATTGGGAGATTCCACCTCTTATTTCTTTTTCTATCATCAAAATCATATCATAATCAGTTATTAGACCTAATTTAACTTTTGTTGTTTTTAACATCGCATCCCATGATAATCCAGGTGCTGTGTAATACCATGCTGGTTCTAATTTATATGTTTTAATGCAAACATCTCTAAAATTCTCAAATATATCAGACAATATTAGAACGTCTGTTTTCACATATAAATCAGAATATTCACCCATATTCCTAATCTTAAATGCATCCCAAACGTTTTGAGCATGTTCATAATCTTTATACATTATTCCACATTCATTTAATATACTATAGAACTTTTGTTTTGGAGGAAGTTTATTCATTTCACATTTCTCCCATGAATCCATATAGTCATAAGGATAAACACCTTTTCTTATAACTAAATCTAATAGGTGATTAGGGAAAAACTTAGATGTTTTTCTAAACTGTTCTTTTTTCAAATTACTAGAGAGTTTATCAATACTACTTGCCATAAATCTAAATGAATCTATAAACCTAAGTTTCATTTTTCCAATTTTCTTACTAAATGACAAATATCTCTCCTCATTGTTTGGTATCAAAGCAATTGACTCTTCATCATATCCAAGTTCTTTAACAAATAAATGAGCGTCATATCCAGTTAGATTATGAATGAATACTGGTACAAACTTAGGGATTTGATATCTCAAATTGCATTCTTTATGTTCTGGTCCTCTGTATTTAGATGTTAAATGATCATGATCTCTAACTTTTTGTCTTGCTTCTCTTTTTTCATTATCAAATATCTCTCCATCACATATATGACAGATATTTGTATTTTGAAAATGTTCTTCATCTTTTGCAGTCATGTTTATTGGTTTAATGTCTTCATATATCTTTTCGATTTCTTCAACTTCTTTTTTCAACATCTCTACAAACTTTTTTACTGCATCAGGCCCTCTATATACAACTGGTTCCTTATATTCTCCATGTACATACTTTATGTAATAAGAAAAACTCATTGGTTCATGATGTTGATATTTCATTGTATAAAGACATAGAGGGATCTGGTTGATATGTTTTCATTTTCTTGTTTAAACACTCAAAATCAGCATATATCACAAATGGAATCCTCATTGATTTTTTAACGTTTTCAAATAAAATAGTTCCTCCCATCACTTTATTTTTCCCATCTTTTTTTCTTTACAATCGATCTCATGATATGTTAATTCTTCTATAGAATTGAAATATGTTAGGCATCTTTCACATATATAAATCTTTTTTTCATGCTTTGTGATTTGTGATCTGACAAATCTAGATAGACTGTTAATCAAACAGTAATGTGATTTTTCTTCTTTTTTATATATAACAGATTTACATGCTTATCTAATTTATTTTTTGTTATTCTTAGAGAATATATTTCATAGCTCTTATTTTTTTCTTTTTCTTCTTTCTTTTTTGTTTTTTTCTTTTCCTTTGTTCTTTTTTACTTCTCCTACTTTCTTTATACAGTGCTCTTCATAACTATAAACATTCACTGATATATTCAATCTTTTTTCACATTTACCTATATCTTGTAAAGCAATAGGTGATTTGATTCCTTTGAGTGCTTATTTAATTAACTTGATATTATAATTACTAACTCGACCAGGATTATGATTGTTTCTATCTACTGGATTTAAATATGCTGCTATACAATAAGCAAAACATTCTTCATCTTCATTCTTAATATTCAATACAGCTTTCTTATCTTTGATTTTTTTGGCAATTCAATATATGGTGATCCTCTAAAAAAACATATTTATTGATTCTTAGCTCTAAATTATTTATTTCTATTAAAGTCCATCCAGATCCGTTTGTTTCAAATTCATCCATTTCTCTTATTAGTTTATCAATCACTTTATCATAAAAGGCATTCAAATCTGTTGATTTTAAAATAATCTCATTCTCAGTTTTAAATGAAAAGCCCATATTCTCATTTTCTCTTTGGTACTCACAGAAAAATTTGAAATTTACTTACAAACTCTTTTCTTTTAGTATCTCTGCTATCTTTCTAATAACTATCTCTCTCACATCTTCTAAAAATTCTCTTGTTATGATATGATTAGTCATGTTCCTAATCGAATACGTTTTTAATCTTGATTCGAATGCTGTCTTAATCTCTTGGATTTCTTCACCATTGTATAAAGCAGTCTTATGTTCTCTCTTTTCAAGATGGAGATTCTTATAGGTTGGTTTATAGTAATGATTACAGATGTCACATTTTATTTGCTTTTCTCTTTCTTTTCTTGGTTTTGTTATTATATCCTCATGAAAGTTACTAAATATATTTTTTTCTCTTGGTTGTCTCGGTTTTATTATTACATCCTCATCAAAATTAAATATATTACTAAATTTATATCTCTTTATAAAATCAATTAAGTCTGCTTTCCTTAATCTTGAATAACTTCTAAGATTATTATCTCTACAAAATTGATGCAGCTGTCGAATAGTTTGAGATCGCTCCATTTATTAGGAGGAAAAAAACGTTCAATATTTTTTAAATAATAAACACGCCTTACAAATATAAGCATATCCATTAGTATTCCTCTTATTTTTATGAAATTCATCGAAAGATTTTTCCTCCTTACAATCACTACACTTTGTAATTTTATTTAATCGCCTTCTATGAATATCATTTTTGATATGCTTCTCTAAGTATGATTTAGAAATTTTTTTTACCACATTCACATTCTATTAATTCTTGTTTTATGTCTTTAGTTTTAGTATAATAATTTTTATAGTATTCACTAGTACAATGTTTACACCATATAAAATATCCATCTTTAGAATTATTATCTTTACACTATATTCTTCGAATGGTTTATTTTTTTTTACGTTTACACTACTTCATTTAATAAGGAAAAACTTTTGTTTAATATCTTGCTTCATAAAAAAAGGTAAGTTGATAAGGACATAGAGGAAGTTGCTGATGACATGTTTAATACAAGGGCATTTACTAATGACGTGTTTTAAAATAAAAAAAACTTAAGAAAAATGATTTGTTTATTTAATAAAAATACTTAATTATTATTTAATTATCATTTTACTTAGTCATTTATTAGTTCATATTCTAATTAAACAAAACACCAAATTTGATTAAAATATTCAAAATACAAGAATAGAGAAATGATACTAAAACAAACCACACCATCAATATTGATGTCAAAAAAGTGGTTAGTATAAATACCGTTCACTTCATGTATTATATTGGATGTGTCTATGCTATTCATTATCGCAGACTGTTGGTGGCAGTGGGTATTGCAGCAATATCTTGAAAGTGATGTTATAGGAAGAGAGAACTAAGAGGACATAGCTTGTCTGTTTTCATCCACCATTTTGAAAGTGATGTCACAGGAAGAGAGGACATAGCTTGTCTGTTTTCATCGTACTGTACATCATACAAAAAAATTAATAAAATGTGTATCATATAAAAATAAAATCTTTGTTAATTAATGTCTTTTTTATCAATTAAACTATTAAATGAATTGGGAAATCCTAACCACTCAACTAAATATTTATTCCCTTTCTTTTTAATTATTTTTTTTATCTTATAAACTTTATCTTTTTTATTATATTTAACTAATTTTTTTTCATAAAAAGTTCCTTTGATATCTTCATCATTTAAATCTTTAATTCGATAAATAATTGGATTCGTCTTTAACACTTCTGATATTATAAGTACTTCCTCTGTGAATGAGAATAAATAACCTTTCTTAAATGGTTTTTTATATATAGATATTCTAACTGTATCACCTACTTTATATTTAGGAGATTCAGATATAATTTTTCTTTTAAACAAATTTTCATAAACTTTCGATTCATTATCTTCTATACTTGCTTCTACAGGAGTCATTTTTATTGATCTATGATAAGAGTTATTATAATTTTTAATTAATTTATCTAAAACATCTATCCATTTTTTAGTGTTGTTAGCAGTAAAATATTTCCACATTTTTGTCTTTAGAGTTCTATTAAATTTTTCGACTACTGAGCATTTTATTTCTATATTTTCAGTAGTAAACCAATGAATATTATTATCTTTGAACAACTGTTGTGTCACTTTATTGATAAACTCAGTTCCTTTATCAGTTTCTAGCTTTTCCGGTTTTTTCTTTCCTTAAATATTTTAGCAAATGCTTTAGATATTTCTTCACCCGTTTTCTTTTTAATTGGAATAGCCCAAGCGTATTTACTAAATATATCAATAACAGTTAATATATAATTTGTATTATCATTATATCTTTTGAATTTCTGCATATCCACTAAATCTGCTTGCCATTGATCATCAATGTGAGAAACGTAAGTTCTTCTTTTATTAAATTTTCTAATAATTGGTTTATGTTTAGTATATTCATCCTGTTGATGTAAAAATTCTTTAATAACTTTACTTGGTAAACCAGTCTTTGTAATTCATTTATTCCACAGTAACCAGTTTCAGGATTATAATAAACATCCTTGATCGAACTCATAAAAAAACAGCTTTTTTTGTACCACAAACGGCACACGTTCCTTTTGCTATAGGTTTATTGTTTTTTGTTCTTGTTTCTATAATATTATTTGTTTTTGTTTTCTTTTTACACTTTAAACAATAGATACTATTTATATTGGGAGAAATTCCAAGACCGAATCTCTTCTTTGCACTAATGATTGGTTTTATAACAGCTCTTGCTTGTTTTTCTCCAAGTGGATAAAAGGCATTCGATGGGTTATCAATAAGATCTAATTCATTTAACATTTCTTGATCTGCTATATGTCTATCAGCTGTATTTTTTGATTTACTATAAGCAATATCATGTTTTTTACAAACTTTATCTACTCTATTTATTCCAGGATCACCTCTTTCTAATCTTTTTTGTAGTTTTGTAAAGGGACCACAATATTGGTATCCAGGTATATGCATTTCAGGTGGATTCACTTTATCTTGTAACCACCCAACAATATCTTCACCTCTTTTTTTCATTTATTTATTCAAAAATTTATATCCATTCAATTGTGCTTTCTTTATATATTTCTCTAACGGGAAATATTTCATATTTTTAATAAACTGTTCTTCTCTCATATACACGTCAGATTCTAATATACCTCCAGCTTTGAAAAGATTTAACAGCTGTTTATAAAATTTAAATGCTTGCTTGTATTCCTCCTTTTTTTCCAATACTTTTAATGATTTATCTATAACTTCAATTATTCTGGCTCTCAAGCTTAATACTGCTCATGGAACTATAACAAACGCGGATAGACTTGAAGCACTAAATACAAATTTTCCAACTGTTAATTATACACTAATTATATGATATTCGTTATAACTCTTTCTGTAAACATATATTTTCTTTTCTAAGTATTCTTCCATTTATAAAGGAGTAAAATTACGTCGATACTTTATATTTGGGTTCTTGAGATCTAGCATTAAGAAATCGTATGGTTTTTGAGTAGCTTTACTATATGAATCTTTACAAAATGATCCATCTATTTCTCTAATTATCTGTTTAATTTCTCTGTCTTGAATCTTGAAGAAAATAATATAATTACAGTTTCTTCTTATGTTAATTGGTGTTGAATAATAGGATTGAGATACGTAAATAATTGAAGCATTTTTCTTCCTTCCTCTGATAAAGAAATCTACAATTTTAGATTGATCTTTTTCAGTAATACAATCATCAAAGACGATAAGATTCTTCTGATTAGGATCCAAACTATCAACGTCAATCATATCATCTATGTTATTAGTAAATAATGTTAATTTTTTAAATTTATGAAACAATTCGAGTAGTTTAATGTGATTTAATTTTGTATACATTTGTTGATTTTGTTAAAATTCATTAAATTTTGAAAATTTTAATTTTGTTTACATTTGTTGATTTTGTTAAAATTCATTAAATTTTGAAGATTTTAAATTTAATGAATT
>NW_027122349.1:0-11424 GCF_030686945.1 Centruroides vittatus
ATTACCGAACTATTGAATATGATGTTAATCTCATCTGTCTTTCTAAGTGTCTTTCGAAATATTACCATATAATTTCTCTTTAACTAAGTACGCACGCTTTCCTAACTTAGGTTTTATTTTTATTTCTTAAGAGACAATTTGACATTACAATCTGTAAAAACGCTATAAAACAAAAACATAACTTTGTCAAAATCACGTGGTTTATTTGAACGCGTGCTTTCCTTACCACGTGATGAATAATTGCGTACTCTGCATTTTCGAAAATTTACAATTTCATTAGTTAAAATTCTATACGGTGTTGCGGCGCGCAGATAACCCGAACAGGTATAATCTACCTAGTAGAATAGTGACGTTATCAACAAAGACAAGATCGATAAAGGTGACCAGAATCGCCGCTGTCTCTGTAAGACAACATTCGTCTCTCAGAATCTGAAAGCGGCGGTAAACACATAAAAATGGAAGAAAGTAAAAGGTTTTTCTTCGAAGCTTATTTATGCACACAATCCTTGTAGAACAAACATTTTGACATTTTCGATAAGAATGCTTCAAACAAAGTTTTGTCATCGCAAACGTGAATCTTTAGTTGTGTTTCTTTTGGCACGTGTACCTGCTGCGACTGATGACGAGGGTGCCTCTTTTCTGAAAGTAAAGAGACGTCTCCGTTTACTTTTGACTACCGATGCCTTATCGGGTTTTCTTTTCTTTTCTCAACGTGGTTCTGCTGCCATCTGCAAGATAAAGTTCAGACGAAGAACATTCTTGTCGGTTACCATTCAGTTGAGCGTAAGCATCCTTGTATTTATGATAGCGGTGTCAAATCTGCGTAACTATATGATGACTTCGCGTTTTTACACTACTTTTTTAACATCTGATTAAGCACGTCTACTTCGAAATTTGTCTTGTTGTAAAAGATTGCCGATTCTAATGTCTTTTTATTGTCTGTTCTAATGCCCTCTTGGGAGCGAAGATTACTCAAAAGAGTTATGTTTTACTTTTTTCCCCTGACAAATTTTCAAGGTATAGTCATAGTTTTTCATGTCCCAAATGTCTTGTGGGTTCCTCCCCCTTTTTAGCTTTATATGAGATCTCTCGTTTATTAATTCATTAGTTTCAACTGGACTATTACCGTTTTTTCAAATCACAGAAAATGAAAAAGTTGTCGGTAGTTGCTTTGTTCTGTGGCTCATTCTGAAAGCGTGAGCAGGATTATAATGTTCTATGACATAGATAGAGTTGTCACTTGGTTACGACTGATTCTTACCGAGTAAGGAAAATCGTTTATCAGATATTAAGAACACATCGATCGATTAGTATTTGTATTTTCTTGCTGATTTCCACATCGATACCAACAGTATCTTCTGTCTTCAGCTAAAATTGTGTTTCATAACTAGTGAATATTTTCATGTAAATTAAGAGTTTACAAATAAATCATGTAATGAGAGAAATTGGATTGGCAGTTTAATGCAACGATATATATGTGTTGTCTATAAAGGGAAAGATGCCTCCCGGAAGGTCTTATATGGAAAACCCTTCTCTATTCACTTCTTAGACACGTGAATAAAAAAATCACAGAAAACATCACGCAACCAGCCTATTGGCCACGCTCAGAATACAAAGTTCAGTGGTGTTATACATTCGATCATTAGTGACAGAAAGAAAAAATGGATATAGATCCGAAGAATATAAAAAAAGTGCGGTGCATGGAGTTCACTATCCGTAAATCAGTTAATGGTAGTTAAATGGTAATTAGTAAATATTCATCGTAAATATTTTTAAAGCATGGCATCATGTAACAGTACTATAGTGAACAGTTTTGAAATTTGTTTCTTTACTCGTAACGCCTATAATGTTACAGAGATTCTAGTTGACAGAATTGAACACGTTTATTTAAACTTGAGTGTTTCACTTGCAACTTTTTAATTACGGCAACTACAAAATGTTGTTGTATGTTATTTTTCAGTCAATGAAAGTGCTATTTTTTAGTATAGAAGTAAGCGTGTTTAATTGCATTTAGCGGACTAGTAATTGTTTAGTTGCCGATTGATTCACGTGTCTGCATGTAATCACTAGTGCGCTATTTGCAACCAAAATTTGAAAATTACCTTTGATTTATGGGTTAATCGGCAACGTTTTGCAAACTTATCATTTGCTATCGTTCAGAGCGATGACAACCACTCGTTTGTTGCCGGGTGTAGGCGATGGCGCTCTCCGCTCTTCTCGACATCTTTCGGAAGCATCCGAATCACTCGAACCGAAGCGGAAGACGACGAGCCGCTGAACTGCCGCTTATCGTCTGCCGAGGTGTGCCACTTCTGTAATTCTTTGAAATTTTCCATTCTGCAAAAAAAAAAAAAACGACTCATGAAAATACAACTTGTATTCATTAACAGAACACACGTTTTGTCTGAATTTAATGTAAATTGTAAGATTTCTGATGAAAAAATAACTTTAAAAATATGATAGACGATCGTCTTTATTATAATACAAAGTTCGTAGTCAGTAATCAATATTATAATAAAATCTCTATTAAATATAGTAATTTTAACTTTCCAACGATTTTAAATGATATATAATTAGAGAAATCAGTTTGTACAAATTATACAATTCTGTCCATTGTCATAACACAAAACATTTGTGATAATACAAAAAACGCTCTGACAGATAATTTCGAATTATTCTGTTTAATTAAAGTTTAGACTATAACGGTGCAAATTTAATATGGTATATGATGTGCATATAAACTATAGCGGGGGATACCAATGTAGTCTATTTATTCATTTCCATTTTGCTTTAACAATTTGATTGGATTCAGGCATTCAAAAAATTAACAACGAAAAAAGTGAAAAGTATGTCCCAAAATAAGTCGAAAGATCCCATTTGTCGACCCAAACTGCAATGACCGTCAATTGTTATGCAAATTGAGATTTGTCTGAAAATCATTGACAATAATTGTGATGTTCGGCTTAACAATGTTCAGAAGTACTTAAATTTAGAAACATCGTAGTCTAAACTTACCAATTAAACTATTGTGAAGGATGAAAGGATAATTTTAGTGGGCAAAATACATTTTGAATATGGGAAGAAGGGAAAAAATCAAATTCAAGGCATTTTTGAGTCAAAAGTTTCTGATCCAAAAATGACGTTTAGTTCCAATTATTGACACTAGAGAGCGATAAGTGCTTAATTGACGTTTAGCACCCTTTACGATTTTATAAATAAGTCATCTAACAAGAGAAATCAATATTGGATTGTCAGTTTAATGCAACGATATATATCTACTGTCTGCCAAGGAAAAGATTCGTTCAGGAAGATCTGACATGGAAAATCAATCTCTATTCAGTTGTTAGACACGCTAATGAAAAATATCGCGGAAAACATCACGCAGCCAGCCCATTGACCACGCTCAAAATACAATACAATATTCGGTGGTTATATACATTGAGCCATTAGTGAGCAGATGAATAAATGGTTAGAGAAGTGAAGAATACTAACAAACAGTGCGGTATGTGGAGTGCACTGTCGGTAAATCACATAATGGTAATTAGTTAAAATTCATCGTGTTTTTAAAGTACCGTATCATATTACAGCACTATGCTTAATGGTTTGGAAATTTGTTTGTTCACTCGTAACGTTTAGAATGTTACAGAAGTTCTAGTTGATAGAATTGAACACATTTATTTAAGTGTAAGTGCTTTCACTGGCAACTTTTTAATTACGGTAACTAAACAATCACAGTATGTTATTTTTCAGCTAATGAAACTGCTGCTTTTTCGTATAAAAGAAAGAGTATTCAATTGCATTTAGCGCAATAGTGATTGTTTAGTTGCCGATTTATTCGTGTGTCTGCAAATAATTACTAGTGCGCTATTTGCAACCAAAATTTAAAAATTATAGATAATTTATGGGTTAATCGGTAACGTTTTGAATATTGATCATTTAACCGGTATTAAAAGGTTTCGTAAAATTGAACCCCTAATGCACTGTGAAAACGTAAAGAATTATGGCTTCGTAATAATGGAGATAATTAATTATTCCACATTAATTAACCAATAAAAAATATCAAATGAGAAATGTACTTATAAACGTACGTTTATTGCATTTGCTGTTCAGCAAAGTGTTTTATGTAATATTGCTATGATTGGGTATTGCTTGGTTAACAGACGAATCCTTTAATTTTAATCATTTTCACTTTAACATTTAGATTAAAGTGTAATATATTATATTTCGATACGTAGTTGTAAAACTACAGAATAATCATAATAAATTTTTTTTAAAAATATGTTTGAACATTAAATGATTAGCAAATAAACTTTATTTTTAAATATGAATGAACAATAAAGGAACAATAAGTAAATAACAAATAATACGAATAAACAATAAATAAATTGAAATAAACTTTTTTAAACATAAATGAAAAATAAATAAATAAGTCATTACTGGATGAAATCTGGGAAGAGTCTGTCTGGGTACAAGGAAGCTGCTGTACGAATTTAACGATGACGCCAGTGGAATATACTTCGAAACCAATGTCGTAGTTTAGTGTGCTTCTCTTGCCCTTTCTTTTTTTGATTCTCCATGACGAAACTCGAGTTTCTCGTACCGTGTTTACGTATTACTACATTGGGCGAAGGAATGAGAATATCTTGCATCTGCGCAGAGACGAGCATTCTACTTATTGTTCGCTCAACAGACTCATTTTCATTTTGTTCGGGAAATCGGTAAATGGAAAACTTCATGAGGAATCTTGTTAACCGTTGAAGCTTTTCTACAGGACTCTCGTCCACGTTCTCTGGCTGGTGAAGAATGAAAAAGGACGGTGTTCTCTGATTTGTTTGATTTTCAGCGAAATAAGTCGTTTCCCATATCGAGATATGCATACTATTTATGCACATTTCTTCACACCTTTTGTCTAAGATGCAGGGCCGAACATTTGGAAAGCATTGCTCTTGCAACGTATTGTGCACGTCCCACCAATGGCCCAATTCGTGCAAATTTATTACTTCGGCAGGATATAATTTATCGGAATCATTGTGCAGCATCTGATCTGATAGAGACAACATAGATGTTAAGCTTACACTCAAGCTTCCATCCAGCGGAGAACTCATAATATCACCACTATTTGATGTGACCTGTAGGAAGTTTTCAGGCGTACACTCTTTCTTTTCCATAGGATAGACCGAATCGTCTATAATGCTGTCATCTTCCATCGGGTGTACTTTTCTTTTACGGCAACATAGCCCGAATATCTTGAAACACTTCTTTCTATAAGAAGAAATTGAAATTAGTTCTTCTATTTCAATAAACAAATTGTAAATTTGATAATAGTTTGGAAACAAAAATTTGGTATTTGATTACTGGATGTTTATCCTATACAAGATCGATATTTGATTAAAATTATATATATACATATGTATTTTTGTCTATGTGCTATTCCTCGAGCCTATCTGTAGACTTGAAATGCCTTTCAATTGCTGCTGTTACTAGATGTTTTCTGACTGTTGTTCTAGCTGACAGAAGGCAGCTAGTGTGAAATTTGTAGCGTGCGTAAATAGTCCTTACGGTATTTTATAAAAGCCATAAACAAATTATTGATAATTTTATTATGAAAAAGAGAAGCCACCAATAAAATTTCTAAAATAGTTATCTAAAACAGTCGATTATCAAGTTTCGGTTATAAAATGACGAATTAAATTTCGGCGCGGCTCCTTACTAAAGGAGACAAGTGGTTTCGGATAAATCGAAACGGACAATCTCCATCGGATTTGATCGAAGGCTTTTAAGGAAGCCAACAACAAGGCTGATCTGCCCAATAGGGTGTCTTCCGGAGAAGTTTCTATGGAAAATATTCTCCTACTTACATACAAAGAAATCCCACAGAATTTTTATAAGGTTAGCCGAAATTGCGAGTAACTATCTATTGGTATTTAATCTTTCTTACCATGAAGATAGCAGCATCGGAAGAGAAGACTTAAAACTAAAAGTATTTTCATTTAAACTTACTTTAAAATGAAAGAAAACATTTCTCTTTTCAAATCGCCAAACCAAAAATAAAATTCGCATTTGCTCGCAAGAAAGAACAAACCAACAATCGTTTAGTTTAATTGTCAACTAGCAATTGTTGAAGGATCGCTACGTCATTTGCTCATTTGCCTTTAAAATTGCATACACAGGGCAAAATGGGGGCTCACTGCATCATTGTTTTTCAAAATCTTCGTACAGGAGCCCTTTACTTCAATCAATGAATCAATTCGTCAATTAATTAAAAAGAATGCTTTGTTTTATGTTAAAAACAACTTCTAAAAAAGCTGCTAAAACTTCAAAATTTTAAAATATTTTAATTAATATCCACAGTCACCATTTATTTACAAGTGCATTCCATTAAATCGCAATAACTGAAATGTTTCCGCTAATTAAATAAAGTTCACGTAATTATTGCAAAGATAAACAATAAATAAATAATTCATTTCTTTTGTAAAGTTTCCGGTAGTAGTGCAAACCTTTCAAAAAGTTTTGAAATTTGTATGCTGTTTAAACAAATGCTTTTCAAAGTTGTTAAAAGTATACTATTTCTTGCAAAGTGTGCAACATTTTCTAAAATTTTGTTGTAAATTTAATAGTGAAAAAACTGTAAAATCACTACTTTGAACAAGCAAATTGATGAAATAATACATATTACTCCGTTAGTGAGGGGTTCGCACCACACTAACTGGTTGTTTACGTAAAATTGCGTTTTTTCACGTATGTAACACTTAAATAGAGGTTAGTTTCATGTAAAAAGTCCTCCCGCATGACTTTCCCCTTGGCAGATGGTTGCGTTTGCTTATCCCATCAATCAAATCCAATTTTATCCTATTATAACGTAAATTATTGTAGTAAGAAAAATGCATTAGATTTATAAGTTAATGATAAAATTTTGAGAAAATGTGTTGAATTTAGCGCTGATATTTTGAGCCAAGTAAATATTTCTGCAAGATTTTCTCTCTTCCATTAAACTTCGTAGTTCCAACAAGACAAAAAATGTGCTGTAGATAGCTTCGATAACCTAAAAAAAAACAATAATGAAGTTGGCTTTAAAATATGCAAAAATATTATATGATACTTTACGAACTTTTAAAGGAAACGTTCTCGAACGAGAAAAAATCCGCCACAGGAAAATCCAATTTCTTTGTTAAAAAATAACTTCATAAAACAAAACATCTGAAATAAATTTTGTAATTATTATTATTATATTATTTAAAACAGTTTAATGAAATTTATTCGACAAATAAAATATACCTTTAATTTCATTTGAATGGACAAAGAAAAAATCCAGAATTTCCTGATTTCTTGATAAGATCCGTAAAACTATTATTAAATATGTTAAAAATAATACAGTTGTCAATTTTTATTCAATCAATTTTTAAGAAAAATTTATATTTTATACTATAGAATATCAGAATTTTATTATAGGATAGCAAATATTTTAATACAAAAATATCTCACCAGTATAAAAAGTTTCGAAATTTCGTACGAAAGATAGAACAAAGTGAGAGAGATGATAACGGTAACTGGGATTAAAAAGCATTTCAAAAACAGAATTCCTGATCCTTCGATTGCCGTGTTATAAAGACACAAGCTCAATGCATAAAAACCCGTGAAATAACTGACAAATATAATATACTATTTTCGAATGTATCGTTTATATAGTTTAAGAATTGATACATCTTTTCATGATTCTTCATGTTTCGCTGCGTGTTTTGACAATCTACGAAAACCATAGCATATCTGGTAGATTCTTCTATTTTTGACATCTTCATACGAATCAAATAAAAAACTACATTAATTGGCATTATTACGAATGTGATTAGTGTCATTTAGTAACCAAAAGTGGCATTTATGTAATTTAGTGACCGAAAGAGGCATTTATGTCATTTAGTGACCAAAAGTGGCATTCATGGAATTTAGTGACCAAAAGTGGCATTTATGTAATTAAAAGACATTAGTAGCATTTGTTATTTAGTGACCAAAAGTGACATTTATGTCATTCAGTGACCAAAAATGGCATATATGTCATTCGATTACCAAAAGTGGCATTTATGTCATTTAGTGACAAAAAGTGGCATTTATGTTATATTAGAAACCAAAAGTGGCATTTATGTTATTTAGTGACCAAAAGTCGCATTTATGTCATTTAGTGATTAAAAGTGGCATATATGTAATTTAGTTACAAAAAGTAGAATTTATGTCATTTAGTGACATAATGTGGCATTTATGTCATTAAGTGACTGAAAATGGCATTTATATCAATTAGTGACCAAAAGTAGCATTTATGTAATTAAAGGACATTAATAGCATTTACGTAATTTAGTGACTGAAAATGGCATTTATATCAATTAGTGACCAAAAGTGGCATTTATGTAATTAAAGGACATTAATAGCATTTACGTAATTTAGTGATGAAAAGCAGCATTTTTGTTATTTAGTTATTAAAGGTTGCATTTATGTCATTTAGTAACTAAAAGTGAAATTTATGTCATTTAGAAACCAAAAGTGGCATTAATATCATTTAGTTAAAAAAAGTGGCATTTATGTAATTCAGATACATTAATTGCATTAATGTAATTAAGTGACTAAAAGTGGCACTTATGTTATTTAGTGACCAAAAGTAACATTTATATCATTTAGTAATTAAAAGTTACATTTATGTCATTTAGTGACTAAAAGTGGCATTTATATTATATAGTTACCAAAAGTTGCATTTATGTAATTAGTAGCATTTATGTCATTTAGTGACCAATAGTGGCATTTATGTCATTTTGTGACTAAAAGTGGCATTAATGTAATTAAGAAACATTAGTAGCATTAATGTAATTCAGTGACGAATAGTAACATTTATGTTATTTAGTGACCAGAAGTGGCATTTATGTCATTCAGTGACCAAAAGTGGCATTTATGTCATTTAGTGACCAAAAGTGGCATTTATGTAATTAAAAGACATTAGTACCATTAATGTAATTTAAAGACTAAAAGTGGCATTTATGTTATTTAGTGACCAGAAGTGGCATTTATAACATTTAGTAACTAAAAGTGACATTTATGACATTTAATGACTAGAAGTGGCATTTATATCATTTAGTGTCCAAAAGTGGCATTTATGTAATAAAAAACATAAAAACCATTTGCGTAATTTGGTGACCAAAAGTGGCATTTATGTCATTTAGTGACCAAATGTGGCATTTATGTCCTTTAGTGACTAAAAGTGGCATTTATATCATTTAGTAACCAAAAGTGGCATTTATGTAATTAAAAGACATTAGTACCATTAATGTAATTTAGGGACTAAAAGTGGCATTTATGTTATTTAGTGACCAGAAGTGGCATTTATAACATTTAGTAACTAAAAGTGACATTTATGACATTTAATGACTAGAAGTGGCATTTATATCATTTAGTGTCCAAAAGTGGCATTTATGTAATAAAAAACATAAAAACCATTTGCGTAACTTAGTGACCAAAAGTTGCATTTATGTCATTTAGTGACCAAATGTGGCATTTATGTCATTTAGTGACAAAAAGTGGCATTTATGGCATTAACTGACCAAAAGTGACATTTATGTCATTAAGTGACAATAAGTGGCATCTATATCATTTAGTGACTAAAAGTGGCATTTATGTAATTAAAAGACATTAGTAGCATTAATCTTATTCAGTAACAAATAGTGGCATTTATGTCATTTAGTGACAAAAAGTAGCATTTATATTATTTAGTTATCAAAAGTACATTTTATGTAATTTAATGATCAAAAGTGGCATTTATGTCATTTAGTTACCATATGTGGCATTTTTGTTATTTTAAAGGCCAAAAGTGGATTTTATGTCATTAAGTGACTAAAAGTTGCATATATGTCATATAGTGACTAAAAGTGGCATTTATATTATTTAGTTATCAAAAGTTGCATTTATGTTATTTAGTGACAAAAAGTGTCATTTATGTAATTAAGAGACATTAGAAGCATTAATGTAATTCAGTGACAAATAGTTGCATTTATGTTATTAAGTGACCACAAATGGCATTCATGTCATTCTGTGACCAAAAGTGGCATTTATGGAATTTAGTGACTAAAAGTGGCATTTATATCAATTAGTGACTAAAAGTGGCATATATGTGATTAAGGGATATTAGTAGCATTAATGTAATTTAGTGACCAAATATAACATTTACGTCATTTAGTAATTGAAAATGGCATTTATGCCATTTAGTGACGAAAAAAAGGCATTTATGTTATTAAAAAAACCAAAAATGCATTGTATGACATTTAGTAACCAAAGGTTGCATTTATTTCATTTAGTGACTAAAAGTGGCATTTATGTAATTAAAAGTCATTAGTAGCATTTTTGTAATTTAGGAACCAAAAACAACATTTTTGTCATGTTGTGACCAAAAGTTGCATTTATGTTATTTTAAAAACCAAAAGTTGCATTTATTTCATTTAGTGACCAAAAGTGGCATTTATCTCATTTAGTGACCAAAAATTGCATTTATGTCATTTATTGACCAAAAGTGGTATTTATGTCATTTTGTAAATAGAAGTGAAATTTATGTAATTCAGGGACATTAGTAGCATTAATGTTATTCAGTGACTAATAGTGGCATTTATGTTATTTACTGACCACAAGTTGCATTTATGTTATTTAGTGACCAAAACTTGCATTTATGTTATTAAGTGACCAAAAGTGGCATTTATGTCATTTAGTAACCAAAAGTGGCATTTATATACATTAATGACCAAAAATGGCATACATGTGATTAAGGGACATTAGTAGCATTTATGTAATTTAGTGACCAAAAGTAACATTTATGTCATTTAGTAATTGAAAATGGCATTTATGTAATGAAAGTGTCATTTATGTAATTAAGGGACATTAGTAGCATTAATGTAATTCAGTGACGAATAGTTGCATTTATGTTATTAAGTGACTACAAATAGCATTTATGTTATTTAGTGACTAAAAGTGGCATTTATATCAATTAGTTACCAAAAGTTGCATTTATATCAATTAGTGACTAAAAGTGGCATATATGTGATTAAGGGACATTAGTAGGATTTATGTAATTTAGTGACCAAAAGTAACATTTATGTCATTTAGTAATTGAAAATAGCATTTATGCCATTTAGTGACAAAAAGTGGCATTTATGTCATTTAGTGACCAAAATTGCCATTAATGTCACTTAATGACCAAACGTGGCATTTATGTTATTTAAAGAACCAAAAGTGGATTTTATGTCATTTATTGACCAAAAGTTGCATTTAATTAATTTAGTAATCAAAAGTGGCATTTATGTAATTAAAAGTCATTAGTAGCATTTTTGTAATTTAGGAACTAAAAACATTTTTGTTATTTTGTGACCAAAAGTGGCATTTATGTCTTTTGGTCACAGGTTC
>NW_027122350.1:0-27869 GCF_030686945.1 Centruroides vittatus
TGGCGCTACCAGTAGTTGTGGAGTAGAAGCGTGGGAAATTTTTTAAGAATTTTCCCACGCGTTTTTCTCGTTTCCGTTTAGGAAAAAAAATTTTTAAACAGTTACGTCTTGTAAAGAAAAAATCGTTCTTTATTGTCACATAATTTTTTTATATATGAATTTTTTTAGCGGTATTTGTTTGCTAAAATTTTTTTTTTCAAATTTATATTAAATTCTTTTTTGATTTTTTATCCGATACGATTTTTTCAAAACTTTTGAATTTATTTTCAATTTTATAAAATTTTTTAAAGTTTTAGGCATTTAAGTAATGACGATTTTTTCCAACCTGCGAATCAAATTCAAGAAAATGTAATTGACAGTTAACGAATTTCATCCACAACAATAGAAGACGTAAAGGTTGTTATGACTACAACTGGCGGCCTTTCCCCCCAGACTGAAATGTGGGTGAAGGTCGTCTCGTGTTCTACTTTCTGTAGAAGTGACGTAATCATTGTAAATAAAAGAAAATTTCAGTATATCGTTTATTTAAAATTTTAAAATTCCTTGTTCAAATTTACGCCGAAATATTAAAGCGAATTAAAATATTAGCATTTTGTAAATAAACTTACTTGACATATAATAAATTTAAATAAATTAATCTTTAAGAAACAACAAAACAATAAAAAAATGTAGAAATATTTTTATATTCATCTTCACATTTATAACATATGTTATCGTCATTGACCGATATTTAATTTTAAAAACAATTTTCATCATTGGCATGCATCAGAAATGAAAGCATAACTTCCCTAAAACACTTCACTGAGTGGGTTCGCTTCACTCTGAAAAAGCTGACAGTTTTATCTCAGAAATCCAATGTGTGACCTACTTTCTCGAACATAGTAAAACAAACTAAGTTACAGTACAAAAATACACATAAACGCAAATAAATTAGTAACTCAATAATACATACCTTCATTTATATCCATATGTTATATCCAAAGGTCAGTTATCCCAAATTGTCGAAAAATAAATTATTTTCAACTTTTCTTTCTGAATTTAGAAGTAATTCACAGTAAACTTTATGCCTTAAAATATCCATTGCAATCAACGCAAAATGTATGAATCCACGTAATAAAAAATTATCGCAGTGAACTTCGAAAAAACGAGAAACACAGAATTATTAAACCGCACTTTACGAAATCTGGCGCGAACTGTCGTATACAATAAACAAAACGAAAATGCTCTTGTCCAATGTCATCACGTGACAAAAAGTTTCTAAATAAACGCTAAAAGTTTTAAAGAATTCTTTCACAAAAACCGATGAATTTAATTAATACACAATAACTAAATCTGCTTAATAAAGGTTAATAATTTTCCATTATAATTATGCAAATTAGATATAAAAAAGATCATCGCGCAAATTCTCCCGCGAACCATGGATGACTCTTACGTCATCTGGATTGAAGTTTCCTGCAAAATACTGAAAATTTTTATATAATTATTTTACTAATCCAGCCAAATTTAAATAATATAAAATGTCTAGATCTGTTTAATAAAAATTAGTAATGTACTATCACTAATATGCAAATTAGATATGACAAAGATTACTGTGGAAAAATTCCCGCCAAGATAAAAATAGCTTTCGGTCACGTGATCACCAAGAAATACGCGTTAAATTTAATGTTTGTGTACAAATTAATACATTTTAACTAATGTCATCGTTTAAAATTTAATGTTTCTGTAAAAATTAGTAAATTGTAACAAATTTCATCAAAGACAACAGAATAATTTTCAGCTTATAAAAACTCTACAATAAATGATTATTTCTTCGAAAGACGTCGATATGCACGAATAAATAATAAATATACAATAATGCTTTTATCCATTTTAAGTGGATATTGTAAACATTAAGCTATTTAATTTGTTTGGCTTTTATAATTTAGTTTCCGAATATTTTACTGTGAAATTCCATTTAGTAAACATAAACAAAGACAAGCTATTAGTTATAAACAGGACAATAGAATAATTTTTACGTAAATTGAGTGAAAATACAGAAAAAAACGAATTATATCAAAGATGGGGACAAACAAGCTTACATCCCCAGAACAGAGCTTATAATTCGTTGTTATTTTCAGCCTGTTTCTACTTCGACTGTTTTTTGTTGGTAAAAAGTTAATGTTTTAAGATGTTCTTAGTGAAGAAACATAAAAGTATCGAAATATAATATTCACACACACAAAAATATTCATGTATGTCGACATTAGAAATTTGAAATCAATTATAGAATGTCCTGGATAGAGATATCGTGTGATTGTCTGTTTCTTCTGTCTTATTTTGTTTTTCTACGTGAAAATAAGATATCTTTTATAACTATTGATAATATAAACATTTTGTTTCTTTATATATTACTTCAATTACAGCTGCAAACTTTAACACATGGAGCATGTGAGAAAGTATTATTGTATAGATTATTACATTTTTATGAATACACCTGAGACTCGTGACAATATAGGCCTATATTAACCTACTTTAAGTGTCAATATTTTATTTAGAATCATTTTAAACGTTATTATTACATCAAATTATGAAATGGAATGTTCCAAGTATAGGAGTAAGAGGGAGGGGAAAGAAGCCATGCGTGGGGAAAAAATGAGTTTTTATCTAAATTATAATAAAATTTACTTATATTTACGAGAAATATCGATAATTTTCTTCTGGAGAAATGTATCTTGATAAAATTAATTATCTATATGAATGAAACTTTCAATAATACATTAGTTACAATGACTGACGTTCCTTTCTTACCCTTTCTGTAGTATGACTTGTGTATTAACATAGTTTCCTAGATTATAGCATAATAATGTGTATAAAAACGGAAAATTCTGTTAATTTGTAAACGCAGATAACTATCACATAACAAGCATACTGTAACCTCTGTATATTTAAAGTCAGTTATTCGCGATTGAATGTTTCTAAATAAGCCTGTTTAATCCGTAATTTATTTGACAGAAAGAAATTGTTTATGACCCGTATTTCATATACCTAATATTTTTCTCGTGATATTATTTCTAATATCAGAAAAAAATATACATTAATAATATGGACATACATCAATATTTTTAATTCTGAATATTATATTTCGATACTTTTATCTTTCTTCACTAAGAACAAAGTACTTCTATTTTGAAAAAATAAGTTTTTACCAACAGAAAACAGTCAAAGTAGGAACAGGCTGAAATTGACAACGAATTATAATCTCTGTTCTGGGGATGTAAGCTTGTTTGTCCCCATCTTTGATATAATTCGTTTTTTTCTGTATTTTCACTCAATTTACGTAAAAATTATTCTATTGTCCTGTTTATAACTAATAGCTTGTCTTTGTTTATGTTTACTAAATGGAATTTCACAGTAAAATATTCGGAAACTAAATTATAAAAGCCAAACAAATTAAATAGCTTAATGTTTACAATATCCACTTAAAAGGGATAAATGCATTATTGTATATTTATTATTTATTCGTGCATATCGACGTCTTTCGAAGAAATAATCATTTATTGTAGAGTTTTTATAAGCTGAAAATTATTCTGTTGTCTTTGATGAAATTTGTTACAATTTACTAATTTTTACAGAAACATTAAATTTTAAACGATGACATTAGTTAAAATGTATTAATTTGTACACAAACATTAAATTTAACGCGTATTTCTTGGTGATCACGTGACCGAAAGCTATTTTTATCTTGGCGGGAATTTTTCCACAGTAATCTTTGTCATATCTAATTTGCATATTAGTGATAGTACATTACTAATTTTTATTAAACAGATCTAGACATTTTATATTATTTAAATTTGGCTGGATTAGTAAAATAATTATATAAAAATTTTCAGTATTTTGCAGGAAACTTCAATCCAGATGACGTAAGAGTCATCCATGGTTCGCGGGAGAATTTGCGCGATGATCTTTTTTATATCTAATTTGCATAATTATAATGGAAAATTATTAACCTTTATTAAGCAGATTTAGTTATTGTGTATTAATTAAATTCATCGGTTTTTGTGAAAGAATTCTTTAAAACTTTTAGCGTTTATTTAGAAACTTTTTGTCACGTGATGACATTGGACAAGAGCATTTTCGTTTTGTTTATTGTATACGACAGTTCGCGCCAGATTTCGTAAAGTGCGGTTTAATAATTCTGTGTTTCTCGTTTTTTCGAAGTTCACTGCGATAATTTTTTATTACGTGGATTCATACATTTTGCGTTGATTGCAATGGATATTTTAAGGCATAAAGTTTACTGTGAATTACTTCTAAATTCAGAAAGAAAAGTTGAAAATAATTTATTTTTCGACAATTTGGGAGAACTGATCTTTGTTTGGATGTAAATGAAGGCATGTAAATTTATTTGTGCATATAATTATCTAGTTCTAATTTCGAAACATTTATGGCATTTAGTGTTTATAAGCGTGTTATTTAGACATGTCTACTAATTTAGTGCTAAAACGTAGAACTACGTCAAAGAAGAATACAAACTTTAATTAGCAAGTAGTATCTTTATTAGAAAACTTATTTGTTGGTAGATTTTTTTACATTTAAAGTGTAATTAGATGAAACTAAATGGATGTGAACATAGAAAGTAGAATATGGCAAGAGTAATAGATAAAACTATTATTACATATTACTCGATCAGAAAAATTTATACTTGAAGAATTTTGTTTTGATAATTATTGCCTAGGGTTTATGTCGAAAATATTTTTCAGTTATATTTGTAATTACAGTTAATTCGAATAGTAATGGCGCTTAAATATTTATAGAATTAATTGAAGTTTTCGAATTTTGTTTTGAGGAAACTGAGGAAGGCAAGAGTATCTACAGTTGTATAATGAACTGAATTTAAGTAAATTAGTTGATTTTGTATGTTTCGATGTAGTTTTTTATAATATTACGATATACGAACTTTCGATTTTGTAAATTGTATTATACTAAAAAATAAAGTTTTTCGTTATTCTCCTACTTAATGATGTATTTATAATGTTTCTGAACTAAATAATACTTATTAAATTGAAATCCAAGCTTTACAAAGTACTATGAATATTAGAGAAGACCGTTTTACTATAAACTACTATGTCTTACTACGGCTTACTCTAATGTTGACTTTACGAAAAGTAGGTCAGACAAGGACCGTTAGACTAATGACATAGGCTGTTTACATTTTCGGTTGTATCGGTGCTCTCGCGATAGCGTCATCTACAGAAGTCACACCTACTTTTTTCTGACGCGAGCCAATTAGGAATATTAATTTTTTTAACCAATCGGATGACGGCGGGAAATTTAAATTCGATTTATGTCGATAGATGGCCGTCTAAAATTTCATATTTATTTTAATTTTCTCTCTTTTATTGTAATTTCTCGAGAACTAAAGGATATTCCAAAACAAAGTTGGAGAACCCAACTACTCGTGAAAATTCTACGACTTCACGAAATGGTCCAGGTATTTTATAAGAATTTTTTAACGACTATAGTCGTCCTTCACCACTGCCACTCGATCGCCTTGGACGACTATTCTCGTCCTTCACTGTTAAGAGGTTAATATAGTTTATTAATATTATCATTATTTATGCCAGAATTCAATCACAAATGGAATATACGGCAGATATAGTACAGTAAAATAGAATTTATAGGTCATTTTGTCAATTAACTCTTAAACAACTACTTCGTTTACGTTATAGTAAAACCTGGATTTAACGCACTATTGGATGTTGGCAGAGGCATCGACAGGGGGAGAGCGAAAATTTTTCCCCAGCCCGGAGAAAACTTAGCGGTCCGTAGTATTTGCTATTTGTGTAAATTAATGTCTTTTTAGTTACAAAACATAAAATCTTTAAGACTACTTTTCATTAATAAAGAAAAGAAACGTTCTGCGTATTTTATTTATTTTAAAAAAAGGCCAAAGATAAGAGAGCCCCATACACGAGATATACCGCCGACGTAAATGCTGGTAATACAATTAAAATATTTAACACCGGAGCAAAAAACACTTAAAATGCGAGCGTAAATTAGTACACGAATCGTTAATATTTCGATTTTATTTATTTATAGTTAAAACCATTTCTTAAACAGATAAAAAATTATTTTATTTTTTAACCAAATTGTATAGTAAAAATTAAATGATATAAATATTCTTTTAATTTTAAAGTAAAAGTATACATTTGAGTAATAACGTAACGAATATAACATTATTGTAAAATTACAAAGGTTCAAATAAAGCATTACAGGTACTCCTCACTTTACGACCGAGTTCCGTTCGCGACGACTACGTCGTTAAGCGAATTGGTCGATAAGCGAGGAGCATGCGCCGAAAATATAGGATTGTTGTAAAATTATCCAAATTATGCAACAAACTTTAATAGTCTTTTTATGAATAAATTTATAGTACGCTATTAGCCTATTATAGTACGCTTAGTGCGCATGTCACCATTCGCCACTGACCGACATTCAAGCTGAGATAGGGGATTCCCCGAATTGCAGGTCGAAACTTGATTGGTCGTAAGTGCGAATGGTCGTTAAGCATATAGGTCGTAAAGTGAGGATACCTGCATTTTCTTATCTTATTATTATCATTAAGAAAACATTTTTTTTTGAAAGTTTTGTTTTGGCAGGACTGAGAATTTAGCATTCTACGCAATACATTCGTTTCCTAGATTTATTTAAACTACGAATATAGGGTAGCGAAAGCAGAAAGAATAGTTTACACGGTAGACTGGAAGCTGCGGCCCGGGGCCACTTCCGCCGCCTCTCGTCAACAATATAAAACAGTGAGGTTTAATTTCGCCGCTTTCTATTTATATTTGTAATTACCTACTTACATAAATGAATTTTCGTCCGATGGAGACTTTTTTATAATTAAAATAAAGACCAAATCTGTCCAAAAAGGGATCACCATTTATTTTTTGTGTTCCAAGACAAAACACTTTTCGGCGACTGACCTTCCTTTTTAGGTTACTTGTCGCCGGAAGGTTATTAAAAAGTCCTTTTAAAACACACAAACACTTCCAATTAAAATTACAAAAATTTTTAAAAAAGGAACTAGTGACATAAATCAGACATCTTGCTTACATCCATCTTGCCTTTTTCGGGG
Organism: Centruroides vittatus; assembly: GCF_030686945.1. Lineage (NCBI taxonomy): Eukaryota > Metazoa > Arthropoda > Arachnida > Scorpiones > Buthidae > Centruroides > Centruroides vittatus. Next base: position 7,118 of record NW_027122350.1, read on the forward strand.
TATCTTGGCTGCTTTTATCCACTGGGCGCTGGAAAATGTAGATTAAACTCTAATCCAGTGATTCTCAAAGTGGGGGGTCGTGAAAAATATTTGTGGGGTCGCTGAAAAGTTGATGCCAGATCAATTTTTTTCAAATATTTTATAAATTTACTATGGATTCATGTTTAGAAATAATAGAAATAAAAAATATATAAAATAATTTTTACTTAAATAAATTGCACATATAAATAATAAAAATAATATAAATATTTAAATACGAGCCTAACCCCCTCCCTCCGGGATGTTTTTCGACACATACTTATTCTTCGGGGGTTTTTTGAAATTTTTAAGTGCACAAGGGGGGTCGCGGTCCAAAAAATTTGCGAAATACTGCTCTAATCTACATTTTCCAGCGCCTGTTCCCAGTGGATAAAAGCAGCCAAGATACCCCGAAAAAGGCAAGATGGATGTAAGCAAGATGTCTGATTTATGTCACTAGTTCCTTTTTTAAAAATTTTTGTAATTTTAATTGGAAGTGTTTGTGTGTTTTAAAAGGACTTTTTAATAACCTTCCGGCGACAAGTAACCTAAAAAGGAAGGTCAGTCGCCGAAAAGTGTTTTGTCTTGGAACACAAAAAATAAATGGTGATCCCTTTTGGGCAGATTTCGTCTTTATTTTAATTATACTTACATAAAATTTTACGCGTATCTTTAACGGCGTATCTCGAACGGGGAGGGTTAACACCCGGCCAGACCCAGCCACAGCCCACCACCTCCCTCCGAAATCGAAAGCCATCTAATAGGGGAAAAAAGTGATCACGTGACATAGGTGTCGCGCATATCGATACGGTTGTAAACAAGCTGTTCCGTTCGAAGGATAGCTTACTTTATAATAATGGAAGAACGAAGATATTTTTAGGAAGGTTAACAACGGTGCAATTAAAGGAAGAATTAAAAAAGTACAATGCCAAGTTAGCTGGTAGAAAAGCCGATTTAATAGAAAGGTAAGTTAAAATAATCTACATCTACATTTTTCTCGTTAATTATTACATTTATAATTTCAAGTCATTATAACTATTACATGATACGGTAACTTACCAGTAGATGAAAGTTTTAAGGATAAGATTTCACAAAATGCACATTTTTCGTCGATAAAAACATTTAAAGATCAGTAAAGTTGTTATTGATTCCTTTCACATTTGCCTAACCAATACATAAGGTCAAAACTTTAATTAAAATAAATTTTTTTTCCTTTGGAATATGGTCATGTACCGAGCCTGATATATTATAACCAATTTATACCAGTATCTGAAATGTTAACTGTACCAATAGGTTATCACTGTAATTTAGAACAACAATCAACACAAACAAAACTATTTTCTATGAAGTTCTAAGACAATATAAAAGATATATATCTTAATCTTTTATCAAGAGAAAACAATATTTGGAGTATTTAAAATAAATATAATCAAAATGTCTTTTTTATTGGTCACAAGTCTTCTTGTTTCAATAATTTAATGCAATAAGACTAATTTCTTCACCAAGTAAACTTTATGTACAAGTGAATTTTTGCCCATTTTCTTTTACTAAATCTGTCATACACTATATATATGTCATATTTAGGTGCTTGTCAATACTGTTCAGTTACCTTATACTGTTTATTTTTATATTATATGTAATATATTAAAGTAAGAATATAATATATAATAATAATTTTTGCCTTTCCTGTCAATGAGACAGAAAAAACTAAATAAAATATTGGTGATCATATGTTAACTAGTTATTAAACTTGTTTACAATAATTTTCAGGTTACTGGCATATGAGAGGAATCAGGAAACTCATAATTTTTCTATATCCTGTGATAGCTCTCCTGAACTCAAACTTCCTGATTCATCTGAATATAAGGATCTCTCTCCAAGTTTACAAATACCAGTTTTGACTATAGAGACAAGTGATGCCTACATGGAGATGTCAGATCAAAGAATGCCACTGTCTGCTGTGCAGATGTATTTTAATGAATTCTTATTAATAATAAGAGGAACAAAAGAGAAACATTTTTTATATTTTAAAGGTAATGTAAAATCTGAATTAACCAAGGGGAACAGATTTACACAGATTTAGTAATTACAGACGATGGGGTTATAGAAAATGCAATATGTGAATGTACAGCAGGTAAAGGGCCTAAAGCGTATTGCAAACATGTATGTGTAACACTATTGGCAATAGAAGAATATGGAAGAACAGGCACATATAAGTGTCACAAAACATGCACACAGGTTCTGCAAACATTCCATCAGCCTACCTGCCAACATAAAGGTTCCCCAGTTAAGGCTAGTGAGCTTCCATTTCATTTATTTAAGAAGAAAGGAATGAAAAGAAAATGATTGGAAGACATAAAATTTGACCCCAGACCATCTGGCAGTACAATCCCTGATTATACAAACTTTGTTATTAATTTGGCAATGAACATGCAAAGTGGTTGTGCAATACCGATATTGTAATTAAGGCAACCAGCAAACATGAGGGCTTTAGAGTCAGATCATGATTGCAAAAGCACAATGTCTGAAATGTGTTTAAGTGCTTTACATGTAACTGAAGCAAGTAGGGAGTACATAAAACATTTGGAAAAAGAGACCAGATTACAATGAAAAAGTGCAGTTTGGAAGAAAGAACATTTGTTGCATTTGACATCTTCAAACTTTGGAAAAGTTTGTAAATTAAAATCAACAGACAGAGTAAAATTGTGTGGCTCATTACTGTCAAGTAGGCCAATAAAAAGTAAGGCAATTTCTCACGGCTTAAGGTATGAAAAAGAAGCAATTGAAACATATTCTTTTGTAAATACTCCTGTGAAAGAATGTGGCATGTTTCTTCATTCAAAATACCCATTCTTAGCTGCAAGTCCAGATGGGCTAGTGGATGATGATAAAATATTAGAAGTTAAATGTCCTTACTCCAGTTTTAAACTTCCTGTGAATGTGCTAAAGATACCATATTTGGAATGTACTGATGACAAAATTACTTTAAAACGGAATCATGATTATTTTCATCAAATCCAAGGACGATTAGCAGTGACAAATAGACAAGTTGCTCATCTGTTTATTTACACAAAAAGTGACTTCAAAGTTTGTATCATTCCAAGAGATAATAAATTCATTGCAGACATGATTGAAACACTAATTATGTTTTTCCATGAGCATATTAAGCCAGTTCTTTTTTAAAAAAAATGTTTTATAAACATTAAGTTTATAAAATAATTGAGCTAATTGTTATTTTACAATTTGAGTTTATGTAAAATTTTTCTAGATGGTGTATAGTGTGAATTTTTTTAAATAATAAAAAGAGATTTTGTTTTAAAGATTAAAATTCTTTTATTAGCTTACAAGTATTTATTCAACTATAGTACAAATTTTAAAACCACTATATTACTTTGAATTGAAGTTCCACAATGAAGACCTTACTGTGTATGATAGTATACATTCTTAATCTTAGAATTTATAAACAGACAAAAATTTAAAAATACTATAGATGGAAAACTTAAATTAGGCTAGGGTCTAGAATGGAAAAAAATATTATATACGGTATTAATAGAGAGCTAGACTAACAGTGAAACAAATTAAGAATCTCTGCCAACAATGCATGGTCTAAAATTGCATAACATAAAACATATAAATATAATTTCACTGCCAAGTTTGGTTACTGTCGGATGCATGTGTTGCTTCAAAATTTTATATGTACAGTACGAGCCATTCCTATAATACGTTCAATATGTATTCTTTTACTAGATATTTTTCTGTCTCGAGATGACAAACTGCTGCTCAGCTGTGCTTTTCCTCTCATAAAAGTGGGTATATTTTACCACAACATCTTTAGTAATTAGTTATTCCTGAATGTTAAAACCTCTATCAGCCATTACCCAGTCTTAAAATAATTATTGGATTTTTGTTTAAAGAATTAACAAATCGTACTTTAGAACCGACAACGTATCGCTTAGTCTGTTTACAACCTCGTCGATACTAGCGCCGCGTGCGGAGTAGATTTCACTTTTTTCCCCTATTCATTCCAACGTTACGGTTGGGGGTTCACACCTCGGCTGTTGGACAAAGTATTTGCTCCAGAAGAGCGGCAGGAGTAGGGGTGACATTTGTTTCCCTGGATTCGGCAGCATTTAGCCATCACCGTGGAGAAACGGCTCATACCCTCTCCGCTGGCGCATCATAATGGCTATGGCAGGAGAGGAAAAGATAACTGTTATTTTTCATCTCGATCGGAAAGTCCGTTGAACGATATCGCTTCTCTCGTGGCCAATTCCTTCTATTTCATCTTTAGGTTGATATGTAATGTATTGAATTATATAGCGAATTTCATAAAATGAGCTCTTTGCCGTCCGTATTATTTTTTACATATTCTTTCATAAAGATAAATTACTGTATTTGCCGATGCCCCGTTTCTTCACCCAAGCTAGACGTACCGGCTTCGGTCCGTCTGAAACTGCCTCACTTATCTGAAAGACATTGTCATTACAGTCCGATTTTATTGTGGCCAGAAAAACAAAAAAACAAAAAAAAAAGCAAAAAGAAAGTAAAATCTGCGTGTGAATGTCATTAAGATGCTCGTTAGATTTATTCAGAAAAATCAAAATACTGTAAGGGAAATACCGTCCATTTTTACCGCGAAAAAGGCATAAAAAGAAACTTGAAAAAATTATAAAACCATTCAAATATTTCAAAATATGTCACATTATTAATGATTTTTACGGGAATTTAAAATTTATGAATACGACGTATTTATTAAAAATTAAGTCTTACTTTATTTTTGTTTATTTGTTTAGATTAAAATAAAAATGAAATATGTATTTAATATATATCTGTATAAAATATCATCACATATGGAAAAAACTTAAAAATTATTTTTAGAAGATAGATCTTATATTGGAGGCAAAATATGAAATAGTGACTTTATTCCTTTAAAATATGAAAAATAATAATGAAAATCAAAAACAAACCATATTTACACTAATAAATTTAAAATCTTGACCCATACCAAAAAATTCCGACAACGAGTTACTTAACTTTTCCGGCAACATTTAAACTTTTGGTAAAGCCATCTATTATAAAAAGGTTTTTTAAATACAATATCATATTTTTAATTATTATAAAATAGCAGAAAGATTAATTCTGAGGATATGGGTGAGTTTTATTAAATCTAACCTGTAATAACCTGTAAAATCGTCATTAAGTCCTACTCGAGTATCGACACAAAACGCCCTCGACCTTTAACCACCAAAATTTAATAGCATCGATCCCTATTATATACAAACCTCCCTGCAAAATTTAAGAAATTTTCGACATAAGGAACAGGAGTTATTGAGCTTCAAAATAGATGAACAAAATCGGGCTTCCCAACACACTATCACCATACATATGCACAGGAAAAGCTCCGATTTTTCTTCTATATCTCGATGTTTGAAGGCCCCGAGTCAAAAATGTAAAATTCTTGGGGATCATTTCTTGACCGATCGCCGTACTTTCCCTCTATTATATATAACAAAGCCGGGAAAGTGATAATTACATTAATAATCTTCACTTCTTTAGCAGATTACTTACAACTATACTCAAACACCAGAACACTTGCTGAGCTTACTGCAATTTTAATTTCTAACGTTTTCAACCTATTTTTTATAGGTCATCTTAAGGAAAATTTTACAGTTCTACATTCAAACATAAAGCTTTCGAATGCTCGCGACATTTAAAATTTTCGAATCTTTAAAAAATTTATTACATTAAAAGATTAAATAATAAAGGATTAAATAATAAATATTAAAACCAACCACAAACAAATTATTAATACACTACTAACCAACAAACATAAAAATAAATATTGCATCGAAAGTACATTAAACCAGTTAAAGCTGTCATGCCCTTTTATGGGTTTTTTAATCCCATTTCTTTTTCTATCATGTATTTCCAAGCCGTTGGGAGAGCATTGGCGTCCTTTGCATTTAAACACTTGTCGTTTACCTTACTCATATATCTCTACTTTTTCCATCCCTAACGCAATCATCGGGGAATTTGACTATTCTTGCTTCATCTCATTTTACGTTCGCTCCTTCTGTTTGTCCCATGATCGCCGAAATGGTGTTATTATTCCCGTTATTCACATTATATTTGTGCTCCTTTATACGCGTTTATGGGAAAATTGAGGAAAATATGTATGTGGCACATGATCCAAATAAGATAGTAAAGGAGTTACAAGATTTAACTTTAATGAACGATGAGGTAGGGACAGTAATGGATTATGAAAGCATGTACCCATTCACGAATCTAGCATCGTGCCTCAATGCCCTTATTGATTGTTGATAGAGCATAATCTAGGGTTGGCAACACATGTTGAGGACTTAAATAAGCTTGCCAATTTGATGTGCTATCGATCATTTTTTGGATTTGATGAGGTAACGTACAAGCAGAAGAAAGGTGTCCCAATGGGAAGTCCCATGTCGGGACTCTTATGCGAATTAGTGGTGCGGCAACTAGAAAAGGATGTCTTAAGATCATTTGAGGAGGACATTATAGTTTACAAGAAGTATGTGGATGACATATTAATAATTTGGAAGGATGAACGAAGGATTGAGGATTTTTTAATTGCAATAAATAACAATCCTAATGGGTTAAAGATAAGGATGGAGCAAAAAAGCCATACACAATTCCATTTTCTGGACATAAATATAAAGTTCAGAATGGGCAATATACAAACAGCAGTGTATTTAAAGCCCACGCTTTCGCCACTATATATACCAGCATGGTCAAATGATCCGTTCAAGTACAGTATAAGATGTCAGCGTTTAAGGCGGTTATTAAAAGGGCGTCCATATATTGCACCGACGTACAAGATCAAATTAGGGAGATTAGCAGAATTAAGAAAGTGGCAAAGTAGTTAGGATATAAAGCGAACGTAATAGAAGGATTGCTTAAGAGTTACAAACAATATGGAAGCAGAAGATTTAATAGAGAGGATCACATCAGCAAGTTCACATACGACAGGAAAATGGAGGGAGTAATGGAAGAGTTATGTAAATATAAAAACACAAAAATGGTATATAAAAAAGCACCAAGCATATACAGATTGCTTAGAAATGATAAAGACATAGTGAGAGTGCAGGATAAAGCGGGAGTTTATAAAATTACCTTTGAAAATGAGCAATTAGAGTGACAAAAGATTATGTTGGAGTCACTAGAAGAAATTTGGCAACGCGTATGAAGGAGCACAAATATGATGTGAATAAAGGGAATAATAACATCATTTTGGCGATCATGGAACAAACAGAAGGAGCGAACGTAAAATGGGATGAAGCAAGAATAGTTAAGACGGCCCATTCCCCGACGATTGCGTTAGGGATGGAAAAAGTAGATATATATAAGAGTAAAGTAAACGACAAGTGTTTAAATGCAAAGGACGCCAATGCTCTCCCAACGGCCTGGAAATACATGATAGAAAAAGAAATGGGATTAAAAAACCCGTAAAAGGGCATGACAGCTTTAACTGGTTTAATGTACTTTCGATGCAATATTTATTTATTTTTATGTTTGTTGGTTAGTAGTGTATTAATAATTTGTTTGTGGTTGGTTTTAATATTTATTTATTTAATCTTTTAATGTAATAAATTTTTTAAAGATTCGAAAATTTTAAATGTCGCGAGCATTCGAAAGCTTTATGTTTGAATGTAGAACTGTAAAATTTTCCTGAAGATGACCTAAAAAAAAAATAGGTTGAAAACATTAGGAATTAAAATTGCAGTAAGCTCAGCAAGTGTTCTGGTGTTTGAGTATGGTTGATAATTATATTTTTAAGTGATAATGAAAAACAGAAGAATTTATAAGTGCCTTTAAAATTTTTTATTTAAATAGAAAAGTTTTCTTAATAACATAATAATAATACAGTACAGTACTTTTATACCTTTAATGCTGTTAAAACATTTGCACCATATTTACACTTTTGTTCTAATCCTTGATCCATACATCTCATTGGTCGCGGATTGCGACCAATGAGATGTATGGATCAAGGATTAGAACCAGGGGACCTATTCTGAGTAGTATCGTTAAGCTAACGAATGCGATAAAAACCAGTTTCTATCGGAACCACGTGATTCGCGTTTAATCAACTGTTGAAAATGCTATTCTGAGCCGTTCGTTTCGTTTTCGGTGCCGATAGCCACGTGCGATAACTAAGCTTTTGTTATCGGTCACTCTCGAGGTACCGTTAGGAACGTAACGAAAGTGAAAACAACATGGCGTCTTTTGGTGTAAGGATGATTTTACTTCACGAACAATTGGAGAGAGAGGAAATTAGAATTCGACGTCGAGAATCTCAGTTTAATCTTCGAGCTGATGCTTTTCGGTTGAACGATATACGATTTAAACAACTTTATCGTCTTCCGAAACCATTAGTTGTATATATATGTGATGAATTACGCGATACGCTAGAGCCAAAATGTTTTAAGAAAAATGCTCTTTCTACAGAAATAAAAGTAAGTAGCTTTTTAATGTTAATAAACTATGTTGTTGTATCGCTTAAAAATAATTACCTTAACTATTTTATAATTGTTTTTTTGTTAAAATTTAAAGTAAGTAGATGCAGCATGAACATTATTTCTGAAATAGGTTTCATTCGCATATGTATAAATTAAAATGATAGCTTTGAATATAAATATATAAAAGTTTCGTGGAGATTACTGAATATAGTAATCTCCACGAAACTTTTATATATTTATTTATATATTTTAATTAATTTTAATTCAGGTTGCAATTCATTCAAATTTCTTGTTAAAAATTACATTTAAACATTATTTCTTATATATACAATGTAAGCTGCAGTTTTGAAGAAATTAAACTTTATACACTATAGTTTGATATATTATAATCAATTAATATTAACATTTACTGCTTTCAAAATATATAAAAGTATAAATTTTAAATTATAGTAACCAATTATAAAATATATTAAACATAAGATAATGTATTTATAATTAAAGAGTAATATGGAATTAATTTTCTCTTATTCATAGAAAAATGAATGTATAAAATTATTGAGAATATATGAAAATCATATATAAGAGGATATGTTTCCCAAATAATGACATTTTAGTCACATTAACATGATTTTGTTAAATACTATTTATTAATTGTATATGAAATATTGTTTAATACAAAATTGTTGATGTTCATATAACAATATGAATATGAATATACATATGCCTATAAAAATTTTTATAGATAACTTTTTGAAATATAATATTTGTGAGCTGCATTATAGTTTTCTTAAATTTGTTTTCTTGTAGGTATTATGTGCTCTTAGATTTTTTGCTTCTGGTTCTTATCAGATGCCAGTAGCTCAAGATAATACGTTAGAAATTAGCCAGCCATCAGTAAGCCGTTGCATAACAACAGTAAGCAAGGCAATAAATGTGGTTCTTCTACATCGCTGGATAAAATTTCCAAGTTCTGAAACAGAGATGACGACAGTAAAACAAAAATTCATGAGTTTAGGTGGCTTTCCGGGAGTGATAGGTGCTATTGATGGAACTCACATTCCTATAATTGCACCATCACTTAATGATCCCGACCATAAAGAATTTACGTACGTCAATCGAAAAGGATATCATTCCATAAATACACAAATAGTAAGTAAAAGACTAACTTTTTGGATTATATTTTAAATGGTTTTAGTACATAAATTATCAAATTTGTTATTAAATTATAAATATCATTTCGTGACACAAAAATAATACAATGAATTATTATATTTTCATTATTTGTCAGGTGTGTGATCCCGAAATGAAAATAAATAGCATTAATGCAAAATTTCCAGGATCAACACATGGTTCATATATATGGAAAAGCTGCAATTTAAGACAAGCTTTTATAGAGGGAAAAATCAAAACAAATAATAATGCTTGGTTAATAGGTTAGTAAAATTAAACCAACAGATTTTTGATATTGAATATTACATATTCTTTAGATTTTTCTAAATAATACTTCCTATATGTAATAGTTGATTTATTTTTAGTTATTTTATTTTACAAATTACATGGTAATACAGTATTCACTTAGTTTATTAGAAACGATGGTACTGAAGTTGTATGTGAAATGAATATATTGATATTTTCACTTGTACACATGAAACTTCATTGAAAGTTTAGAATATTTGATTTATTATATGTAAATAGAACAGCAAAAATATTAAAAGTTTAATCAAAACAAGGCAGAGAAGACCATGGTTACACAATATCTTTTGTGTCATATGTCAATTGTCTTTATTTTATAATATATTTTAACTGTCTTTATTAATATCTATGTTTCTCATTTCACTTTATTATAAATATATACATATAAATAAATAAATATATATGAAAGTATGGCAAAATTCATTTATCAAAATTTTTTTCTTTCTTTTTATAGGTGATAGTGGCTATCCAATGGAACCATGGCTTCTGACACCTATATTAGATGCTCAGCAGCAAAATGAGCAAAATTATAATAGAAGCTTGATATCAACGAGAATCATTGTAGAACGATGTAATGGACTTCTAAAGTCCCGATTCAGATGTTTACACAAGCACAGAGTGTTAAATTATTCGCCTTACAAAGCTGGATTAATAATTAATGCATGTGCTGTTTTACACAATATGTGCATAGTACATAAAATTTTTCTTGATGAGAATATAGATTTATACGACGAAATTATGGGAGAAATGGAATTTTCTACAGTTTCCAGACTTGGAGATGAAATCTCACTTAGCAACAAAGCCAGAGAAATACAAAAACAACTGCTCAGGAGCCATTTTATGTGAATTTTAATTCTCGTTGATGTCAACAATGTATTTTATATGTAAATAAAAATTACACCGTATAATAGCTGTGTAATTAAAATTATATACAATAAATAAAAAATGATATAATTCCTATATTGACTGATTTATATTCTGTAAATTTTAAACAATAGAAGCATTTATACTATACTGAAATAAAATGTTCTGTTATATTTTTAATGTTTAAAATGTATGAAATACTTGTACATATTTAGTGACAAATAATTTTTACAAAATACATATGAATAGTTAAAATGAACATAATATTTATTTTGCACATGTAATAATTATCTAGTATATAAATGGAACTCTTCCAGATGATCTTATGAAACCAGTAACAATCTTTGTTGCTAGAAGAAACATTTTAGTAATTTGTAAAATAAATTAAAATTTTGCATAAAGTAAATAGTTAAAAGACTTTCCTGAAATGTGAAATTTACTTGGTAATAATGTATTGGTTGAAAATAGATTTGGTTACTCTTTATCACAAATGAATGGCCCTGAAAAGGGCCTTTTTTATTGTGAAATTATTTATTGATTTTCTGCTGCTGTATGCCTTCCTTTCTTCTGCTGCTGCCTTCCTTTCTTCTGCCGCTGCCTTCCTTTCTTCTGCTGTTGCCTTCCTTTCAATATTTTTTGCAATCTCACCCATTGCTTGTTGTATATTTTTGAAAATGAGCAACTTCTCATCTTCAGTTCTATTAAAGCTTTCTGCCATACATTCCCCAACAGATTTTTCGTGTTTTCGTTTTTTTCCTGGCCATAAATTTTTTAAAATTATTTTTTATATGTTAAATACTTAATATTGCAAAATAATATATCCACTTACTGTTAACATTTCTTAATGAAGTATTCAGATGTACTTCGAGACAATCAGTTGGGTTGCAATCATTTGGAGGCAGTTCGAAATATGTATTTTGATGCATAGATATATCATCCTCTAAGTATGCACTTTCATTTATAGAATTATTTGATTGTACACAAGAATTATTACTGTCAATCATAGAGTTTAATAACTCTCGTATTATAGGAACCAAATGGTTCCTATAATACATACAATTCCTATAATTACTGTAGTTTAATAAGCATGTTTTAATTTAAATATGATTTTTATTACCTGAACTCCTGCCTCATCAATTTGGGATTCTCCATAAACAGCAGTTAAACCAATTAAATTTAAAACTCTCTCTTCAACTTCAGTTAATTTTTGATTAACTGAAGGCCCACCCCCTGTTTGAATTGTTGATTTTTTTATTTGTGATGCTTTGCTTTTAATGTTGGCTTTCCAGTCACTCCATGTCTATGCAAATAATATTTACATTTAATAATATGTATTGCATTATTTAATCATAATACTAATTCTAATTTGGTTTATAGCAACAGAAATTGTGGCAAAATTAAGTGTATTTTATTCTTAACGAATTAATTTAAAAATACATAAATTACATGAAATCATGTAGAAATATACAAAGAAACTTAGACATACTTTGTTTAATTATAAAATGTTAGCAAAATATAATAATAGAAATCTTTATTTTGTAGATTTTATCTAAGTTTAATATTGGCTTTAATTCATTAGTTTAGTAAAAAAAATTCATTCTATATACGTAACTTACAGTAAACTATACACTATACATAAATAACTAGACTATCTATCACACAAATTTTAAGTTTTAAAAACAATATTTGCTTAACGGATGGGCTGACAAAATAGACCCAGTAAATTAATTTAAAATACTAAACATGCAGAACTTATAAATATATGAATATCACTTACTTTTCGCCATTTTTCCGGATCTTTTTGTGAGCCGACTCCATCGGAATTCAGACGGTCGGCTATTTCTTGCCACAATTTCTGGCGATCTTTTGCAGTAAACGAAGAATCTAATTTGGTTAATGTTACCCGTGGTATCGAGATGGCGACGGGGAAATTTTTTCCCCTAGATACTAGACGCCGACAGGGAAATTTTTTTTCCCTACGTTCGAGATGGCCGCGTTTCCGGTCGCCGCCTTGTCTGCACGCAAGCTAACGTGCAAACAAGATGGCGACCGTCGACGACGACGACTACGACGACGACAATAAATTATACTTAAATAGATGTTAAAAGATATTTTAAACTATTTTAAATATATATATATATATATATAGATGGTATAAATAAACTTACATTAGCGTTGGTCCTTCGCGGTCCTTCGACGCTTTGTTGAAATCGATGTTGAAGACTCGGAAATACTTGATGTCGTTCTTTTCTGTTTCTTTTTAGTAGTACTTTTCTCTGCAATCTTCTTAGCTTGCCCCCCCGCATTCCTTTTTTTTTCGAACGTTTTTCCGCTATAGGGGCTGCTGGGACTGTCGCGGGTTCCTTCCATATTGGTTCCTTTCCACGTCCGGGATATATATTCCGTAAATGTCGAACGAAGGTAAAAAAACGATCTCCTAGTTTTTTTGAAGGCCAATTCAGGTATTTTCTATACATAAATGCGTACATGTAAGAATCGGAAAGGTCTTCTGTATAGTGTTTTGGAAGGTTTTTTTTTATTTTTCAAATATCCCCACAGTCTTTCGATATTTTGGGTGTGGACTCCCGTTTTTGGATCGACGAAATTTTCAGAGTGATTAACCGTCCTGTGTGATATTTCGATTCCTTCCAATTTGTCGATATTGTAGTAGCCTTTCCATTCGTCAGTCAATACAGTAGTGCCCGAATTAATAAATTTCGATATAATCCAATTGAGAGTATTTTCCGACCTGTCGTTTACTTGGCAAACGAAACAGCTTTTATCTTCTCGGCAAATGCCTCCGACGACCCATTTTGTGCTTTTAAGCTTTCTACCTTTTTCGTATTTTCTTTTACAAATAACGGTCTCGTCTATTTCGACAGTTTTATTTGGTCCTCCTATTTTGAACGATAGAATATTATGTAGTGCTACTAGCATTACAAATCTGATATGGTTCGACCAATCGACTGCAGCTTTGTTAGATATTCCGGCGGCATTAGCAGAAATATTTGTAGAGCAATCGAGCGCAAGGTGATGCCATATAAACGACAAAATCGAATTCCACGGTAAGTTTCCACATTTACCTTTAAACGTACCGTCGAAGGCAGAGCTGAAGTTCCAACATTTGTGGCATCTCATCGCACACGATTTTTTGTCGTTGCGATATACTACTTTGCACGGTTTGGAACATTTCGAACAAATGTCTACAGTGTGCTGTAACCCCAATTTGACAGCTAATTTAAACCCTCTGTCTATTCGCGAGTCAAGTCCAAGTTCAGTATAATCGTGTTCCAACAATTGGAAAAAAGTCTGGGAAGTACATCCCGCCCAAAATTCTTCGGAATTAATATCTATATCACTCATATCTTGGGTTAAAAAAAAACTACAAATTAAATAACAAAGCTATCGTTAATAATATTAACGCACAAAATGCGAATTATCTCGAAATATACAAACCTAAATCACAAAAAAAAAAAAAAAAAAAGACTTCTCTTACGAATAAATGTTCGGGTTTCGATAGACGTACCGCACGTCGAAACTTTCCTCTCGTCGAAAAATTAGTATTAATTTGCATAATGCGACAGATAGTACGGGTACGCCCCCAGTAGAGATTATCACTCGAGAATCTGATTCGAGATTACCTGAAACGCGGCCATCTCGAAAGTAGAAAGGGGAGAAATTTCCCCGTCGCCGACGAGTCGCTAGGGAAAAAAATTTCCCCGTCTCCATCTTCGATACCATAGGTAACATTAACCTCTAATTTCCCTGACATTAATTTATGGTGTTCTTCGATAAAATTCACAAGCATCTCGAATTGGCGACTTGTGGTTCGTTGACTTCGTTGTCCTTTTTTCGACATTTTAAACAAAATTAAAAACTACAGTATATCACTAACGCTGGTTCAGACAATGCTATAAGCACGTTTTTCGCTTAGAAAATGGCGGGTTGCAGTCACGTGACAAAAATACAATGTTAACTAAACTGTGATTGGTTAAAGCGTAATAGCTATCGATAGCATGGAACCCAGACACATCTCGACCGACTACCCGTAGCGAAACCCACTTAACGTAGAGCACAGAATAGCGATTTATCTAAGGTTCGTTAACTGCCTTTCGCTAAGGGGACTTATCGAATGTCCCGTGTATTGCTGTCGTTGAGTTATCGGAAGAGCTCAAAATAGGTCCCCAGGACTGTGGAGTCGGAGTCGTCAAAAAATCTGCCGACTCCAACTCCTTTTTACTTCCCAACTTGTTATGTATTATATATAAAACACAAAAGTACTGGAATCGTGCCAAATTTGACCATTCAAGGTTTTTGCAAATCTACACGTTTTGAGACCTCCCGAATCCCTCCGAAAATGTCAATTAAAGGAGAAAAATTCGCACGCATGAGTATGTTGGCTCTAATTTGTTTCATTTCTTTATTCTCTGTTCTGAGATAATAAACAATATCTCAGAATCGGTAAAGTTTAAGAAACGAAATTTGGCACTGCAGCTTGTGTATAAAGAGGGATTAATGCTATTAAATTTTGGTTCCTAATTTAAGGTCGACAGAATGAAGACATAGAAGGGGTCATATCACTAGTACGGTCGAACTTAATGAATATTTTACTCGTTATTAGAATTCACAATAATTTTAAAATAAAACTAGTCTCTACCCTCAAAATGAAGCATTTCGTCATTTTGTAATAGTACAGTAATAGTACAGCAAAACCCGTTAAGATGGCTTAAGATGTTAGAATATGATTGGGGGCACGCTTTAGTTCAACCACTTTAAAGCTTAATTACTTCTGTGTTAAACCGTCTGACTCCGATTTAAATACCTCAGATTTTAATCGCTACCTACGATTTAAAATAGTTTCGAATAGTTGGACGTCTAAGAGACAACACCGGCCGTAAGAAGTGCCACCCTACAACTTAATTATAAAAATATAATACCCGTTTATTTATGTAAACTATTTACACGTATACATAGGATAACAGAGAGTTCTGTGATAGCTTTTACATATCGTCATAAAATGGATAAAGCTTGCGTAGCCTAACATACTGGATAAGGCTGATATAGCGTTACATTAGGCTTTATACTAAGTTAACGGGTTCCTAGCCGAGAGAGAGAGCTTACGCGCGATGCTAAATACCTTGATCGGTCGAATCGACTTGATCGAAGCCTTGAGGTCGCAAAACGAGGTTTCAGCTTGGTTGGGTAGAGTTAGGTTCCTTGATGGTACAGTTTGCTATCAATTGTTTGTTGCTAAAGCGTCTATGGCGAACGGCGGTCGAAGGGATCGGCGATGGAGCACTCACATGAAAAGAAGGTCGGCGAACTCTCGTTGTCGGTTCCGATGTTCGTCTTTTTATTTCGGGGGTCCTCTCCCTTGATTTCGATGCTCTTTTTTAGGCAAATTTTTTGACCAATAGATGAATTTCGGATGAAAGTTCCTGGTGACACATACATTCGAAAGATGTGTCACCTTTGGAAAGGAAATAAATCTGGGAAAAGATGCGATCACATCTTCCATTTTTTATTAAGTGTTGGGAAAATATTTCTTTATATAATATGAAAAATTTAAGCGTTATTCTTAATTAATTTTATATATTTTGTTGTGGTTAAATAAAATTTTCATCTCATCCGGACTCTCACAATAACTTACATTTTAAGCATCCATTATTTTGCATCATTAAACGTTACGTCGATATTTTTCACAATTAAAATATCACTTAACTATCAAACCACGTAGTAAAGATTTTTTACTCATTTTTACATTACGCTCATTATCGTGTCATACCATACATTATTGATATGCATACATTCTGAAGTATTAGTTAAATTCACACTTTTAGAATGTTTTTTATTTGTATGTGTTCTTCAAATTTATGTGTATATGTATCAGTTTCTTACGCAATATTTTCATGTTTTTAGTTTAAGTTCTGCGCTGCACCTGAGCCATACTGGCAATCTTGGGTCTGCAGATATAGCACCAAATTTAATTTTTGATGTTTTTACTATAGTAACGAGTTTATAAAATAGTGTTTTGGTCCAAATCAATTGCTCCTTTACCCATAGCATAAAGCGCTACTTATATTGAAAATACTCAAAACATGGAAAGCAAAATTATTAATAGCAATATATTACTGTTTTTAATCTCGGGGCTAACTTTTTGAAAATGTTACTGGTTTCGTGAGACATATATAGCTTGTGATGTATTAATAAGTGGCTACTAGTGGCTGCTGCCTATATGGAGGTGCCGAGTAACAACTTTTACTTTGCGTAACAAACTATGTAATTATTTTATATAGTTTATATAAAGTAAATTAACTTATAAGTATGTATATAGATGTTGAAATTTGTCGCGGATAGGTATTATGAATCATTTTTACATAACAGATGATACCCAAATGAAAATTAAAACATTTTGCTGTCACAGGAGAGAGCGTTGTAAGTAACCGCCCTAATACGAATCGTTTTTATTTCGTATACTCTTGTATGGTTTTCACTGAAACTTTAATTCTAATCGTGTATAATAACCAGTGGCGTGCCGTCATTGGAAGCGGTGGAAGCGCCGCATCCCCCTTCCAATGACCTTCCCTTGTATTTTCTAAAATATAAATTTTCATATTTTAACGTACTTTGAATTAATTAAAATTAATATTTTGTTATAACTGCATTATGTATCTTATTAAAAAATTTTATACTATATGTGAAAAAAACGATAAGATTGCTATTGTATATTCGAATGTCAGTGGCAGAATGGAATCGCTTCCCAGACAGCTTTCAAGGCGAGGATAACTGAATGGTGTAAAGCAGCCAGAGGGCATTGGCGCATGCGCTTTACAGAGCACCAACCTCAGCCGGTTTAGCTGGTGGAAACTACACACGTGTAACGCTTCCAACGATTCTATCCTTAGCCACTGGTAGGGAGCTATCTGACTAAGTGAATTGTTTAAGATTTAAAAAATAAAAAGTATTCAATGTTATTTTTATGTACATTTTTGTACATTTGTACATTATGTACGTTTTATTGCAAAGTTATATTTAATTACAGTATAATTAAAAGAAAATTATAATTATATTGACAGATTTTCAGACAAAATCTTTAAAATTTTTATCACTCTTAGATGTTTTTCATAATATTGAAATTATTAACAATTTTTCCGAGCGTGTTTTAATTCTTTAAATTATGTAAATTTTATGGGAAATTTTTTGATTTATCTAAATTACGTAGAGAATCGCAGTATTATATTCGTGTCCAGACTATATTGACAAGTGAGTTACTTGTCATTATAATATGTTTTATGTTTAAATTATAATTAATGTCGATCCGAACAAAGACGTAATAAAATAATTATATGATTTAATATCATTAATGTTTACGGTACCATTTACCGGTGGGTCTGCTGAGCGCAGTTTTTCGACCACGAAGCAAATTCATACATTGGCCAGGAACACTCGGTCGGAGGAAAAATTGTCATCGCTGGTGTTGCTTTCGATAGAAAAAGTGCTTTTAAATACGTCGATGGAGTCGACGACCAGCGACTTTTATGATAAAGTAATTAACGACTTTTCGGAAAAAATCGCCCACACCCATTGTTTATATCATTAGTTTAAAAAAAATTTTAAAAAGTTTTTCTATCATTGTTTGTATCGTATTAATTTGTATTATGTATGTATTATTTGTATTTTAGAACTAAAATACATAAATTGTTTATTTTTGTCATTTCCAGTATTTGTTTAAAACTTTTATGGAAATGTCATGTACCGGACAGGTCTGACCCGTCACGAAAGACGCGAAAAAACGGTTAATTTAGAGAAAAATTAATTAGTTTAAAAAAACATAGGTAAAAGTCGCTTGTAGTCGGACACCCATTGTTTATATCAAACTGCCAGGCAGAAACCATAAATCGCGGAAGGAATCGTTCTATGATCGGTGGAAAATCGAATTTATTTTTGATTTTGACTTTTCTCACTTTCCAGGTAAGAGTCTCGTTACGTTTAGTAACCAGGGACCCACCACTAGGGAAGCGTAATTGAGGGAGAACGACCAATCAAAATGGATGAAAGAAAGAACGGAGATTGATATAATTTCCGACAATCGAGGACACCTGGCACTCGGTTAACGTTCCGAATAACCAAAACGCCGTGTGTCAAGGCGCAAAAAAAAAAAAAAAAAAAAAAAAAACAATTTCTCGTCTATTGTGCCAACCTGTAACCCGTGCCACTTCGGACTTAGACCGTGTCCCCGACTCCAACGGACAAAGCCTCCCCGTGCCTTACGGACTCGTCAACGCCACTTTCCCGGAGCCACCTTCGATCGACCATCAAAAAACCACATCGACGCTCAGGACGTCCGAACGGCTGATTGTCTTAAAGCAAACTATTTTGTACATAGTGTATGTTTATTTTATGTTTAAAATAAACGGTTTTTGTCAGATACTTGTCGTCTTTGTCTCTACAGCCACCACCTATGTACGAATGGACCCTAGACCATTACTGACACGCAATTAATTGATTGCCCCTGGAAGTCGGCTTCTTACAGAAACACAGCTTCCCTATCATCAAATGTCACGGCACGCCACTGATAATAACTACTATATAATAAAATCGAGAGATTATTCTGTGATTTTATTTTTCGTTGGGGATGCTGCAGTTTCGCATTGCTTATCACCAACCGCCGTTGGTGTTAACACAAAGAAAACTGCGGTGTTTACGAGTAACTTATGTATTATTTATTTATATTTCTAAACATACATGATTAAGTTTCGTCGCGTAATATTTATGTGCAAATAACAATGCAGAGATTTAATAAAAATTTATTAATTATACTATCATTCAAATTGATAGAAAACTTTAAATTCATATAAAAATGGGAATAGTAATGAAAACAATAAACAATAAAAAATG
The DNA here is from genome assembly GCF_030686945.1 of Centruroides vittatus. Classification (NCBI taxonomy): domain Eukaryota; kingdom Metazoa; phylum Arthropoda; class Arachnida; order Scorpiones; family Buthidae; genus Centruroides; species Centruroides vittatus. Next base: position 26,860 of record NW_027122350.1, read on the forward strand.
ACAGGATATTCAAATATTTAATTAAAACCGTTTGTTTTTTAAACTTATAACACAACGTCTGATAAATGCTTATCACTAAATAAAAGCAGTAATAAATGTTTGTCCAGAATATTCTTGCCTAAACATCATCTTTCAACCAACTCACATCTGCATTCTGATGACCTAAACAGCTCTAGAAAAAAAATAATAAAAAAATATGAGTTAATAATGATAACTAATAAGACAATTATATTTATGTAATATGATTAATGGTTATTTTAAATTATTATTAATAAAAGTAATAAAAATCTATCCTTACCAAAATTACTTGGATAACATTTGTATCATGTTGAATTTCAGCGTGCAATATTGGATCCATACAATTTTCGAATTTGGCAATTTCCTAAAAGATAATAGGTTGTACTTAAGTGTATTCCGTACGTATAATCTCACGAAAATAAAAAATGAATAGACTACCTTATTAGTCATGCTTTGGCATAGAAATTCACTCATTTCGTCTAACGTGTAGAGCGTATTCACTCGATGCATGCAATTTCGAACAAAATTAAATATCTAATAATAATACGCGATGCAAATAAATGCTAGTAAAATATATTAAATTGTAATTTAGACCAGCATAAACTGCAACTTACGTATCCAACTTTGTTTTCTATGATGCAGAAACGATAAGCAGCATTATTTTCCAGGCCTAAAATGTAAATAAACAGTATTTAACATAAAAAGTAAATTCCTACAAATTTAATCTATTTATAATACTTACTACAATAAAACTTTATTAATTTTCCGGTAAGTTGCCCTTCGAGAAGTTGACTAAATGCTATTGTTGTTAATACAATTAAGAACTTCATGGTATTTCAAATTGTTAACTAATTTATAGAATTACGTCTTTTGAAATCTCCTACTTAGTGTAATTACTTATGCAGTATATACGCGTCTATATATAGTGTTTCGTCATTAGGTTTGGAGTGCTAATAACCTAATAAATACGTAATACAATTGAAAACTAAAAC
>NW_027122351.1:0-21160 GCF_030686945.1 Centruroides vittatus
ATTCAATCACAAATGGAATATACGGCAGATATAGTACAGTAAAATAGAATTTATAGGTCATTTTGTCAATTAACTCTTAAACAACTACTTCGTTTACGTTATAGTAAAACCTGGATTTAACGCACTATTGGATGTTGGCAGAGGCATCGACAGGGGGAGAGGAAAATTTTTTCCCCAGCCCGGAGAAAACTTAGCGGTCCGTAGTATTTGCTATTTGTGTAAATTAATGTCTTTTTAGTTACAAAACATAAAATCTTTAAGACTACTTTTCATTAATAAAGAAAAGAAACGTTCTGCGTATTTTATTTATTTTAAAAAAAGGCCAAAGATAAGAGAGCCCCATACACGAGATATACCGCCGACGTAAATGCTGGTAATACAATTAAAATATTTAACACCGGAGCAAAAAACACTTAAAATGCGAGCGTAAATTAGTACACGAATCGTTAATATTTCGATTTTATTTATTTATAGTTAAAACCATTTCTTAAACAGATAAAAAATTATTTTATTTTTTAACCAAATTGTATAGTAAAAATTAAATGATATAAATATTCTTTTAATTTTAAAGTAAAAGTATACATTTGAGTAATAACGTAACGAATATAACATTATTGTAAAATTACAAAGGTTCAAATAAAGCATTACAGGTACTCCTCACTTTACGACCGAGTTCCGTTGCGACGACTACGTCGTTAAGCGAATTGGTCGATAAGCGAGGAGCATGCGCCGAAAATATAGGATTGTTGTAAAATTATCCAAATTATGCAACAAACTTTAATAGTCTTTTTATGAATAAATTTATAGTACGCTATTAGCCTATTATAGTACGCTTAGTGCGCATGTCACCATTCGCCACTGACCGACATTCAAGCTGAGATAGGAGATTCCCCGAATTGCAGGTCGAAACTTGATTGGTCGTAAGTGCGAATGGTCGTTAAGCATATAGGTCGTAAAGTGAGGATACCTGTATTTTCTTATCTTATTATTATCATTAAGAAAACATTTTTTTTTGAAAGTTTTGTTTTGGCAGGACTGAGAATTTAGCATTCTACGCAATACATTCGTTTCCTAGATTTATTTAAACTACGAATATAGGGTAGCGAAAGCAGAAAGAATAGTTTACACGGTAGACTGGAAGCTGCGGCCCGGGGCCACTTCCGCCGCCTCTCGTCAACAATATAAAACAGTGAGGTTTAATTTCGCCGCTTTCTATTTATATTTGTAATTACCTACTTACATAAATGAATTTTCGTCCGATGGAGACTTTTTTATAATTAAAATAAAGACCAAATCTGTCCAAAAAGGGATCACCATTTATTTTTTGTGTTCCAAGACAAAACACTTTTCGGCGACTGACCTTCCTTTTTAGGTTACTTGTCGCCGGAAGGTTATTAAAAAGTCCTTTTAAAACACACAAACACTTCCAATTAAAATTACAAAAATTTTTAAAAAAGGAACTAGTGACATAAATCAGACATCTTGCTTACATCCATCTTGCCTTTTTCGGGGTATCTTGGCTGCTTTTATCCACTGGGCGCTGGAAAATGTAGATTAAACTCTAATCCAGTGATTCTCAAAGTGGGGGTCGCGACCCCCAAGGGGGTCGTGAAAAATATTTGTGGGGTCGCTGAAAAGTTGATGCCAGATCAATTTTTTTCAAATATTTTATAAATTTACTATGGATTCATGTTTAGAAATAATAGAAATAAAAAATATATAAAATAATTTTTACTTAAATAAATTGCACATATAAATAATAAAAATAATATAAATATTTAAATACGAGCCTAACCCCCTCCCTCCGGGATGTTTTTCGACACATACTTATTCTTCGGGGGTCCTTTGAAATTTTTAAGTGCACAAGGGGGGTCGCGGTCCAAAAAGTTTGCGAAATACTGCTCTAATCTACATTTTCCAGCGCCTGTTCCCAGTGGATAAAAGCAGCCAAGATACCCCGAAAAAAGGCAAGATGGATGTAAGCAAGATGTCTGATTTATGTCACTAGTTCCTTTTTTAAAAATTTTTGTAATTTTAATTGGAAGTGTTTGTGTGTTTTAAAAGGACTTTTTAATAACCTTCCGGCGACAAGTAACCTAAAAAGGAAGGTCAGTCGCCGAAAAGTGTTTTGTCTTGGAACACAAAAAATAAATGGTGATCCTTTTTTGGGCAGATTTCGTCTTTATTTTAATTATACTTACATAAAATTTACGCGTATCTTTAACGGCGTATCTCGAACGGGGAGGGTTAACACCCGGCCAGACCCAGCCACAGCCCACCACCTCCCTCCCGAAATCGAAAGCCATCTAATTCATTCCAACGTTACGGTTGGGGGTTCACACCTCGGCTGTTGGACAAAGTATTTGCTCCAGAAGAGCGGCAGGAGTAGGGGTGACATTTGTTTCCCTGGATTCGGCAGCATTTAGCCATCACCGTGGAGAAACGGCTCATACCCTCTCCGCTGGCGCATCATAATGGCTATGGCAGGAGAGGAAAAGATAACTGTTATTTTTCATCTCGATCGGAAAGTCCGTTGAACGATATCGCTTCTCTCGTGGCCAATTCCTTCTATTTCATCTTTAGGTTGATATGTAATGTATTGAATTATATAGCGAATTTCATAAAATGAGCTCTTTGCCGTCCGTATTATTTTTTACATATTCTTTCATAAAGATAAATTACTGTATTTGCCGATGCCCCGTTTCTTCACCCAAGCTAGACGTACCGGCTTCGGTCCGTCTGAAACTGCCTCACTTATCTGAAAGACATTGTCATTACAGTCCGATTTTATTGTGGCCAGAAAAACAAAAAAACAAAAAAAAAAGCAAAAAGAAAGTAAAATCTGCGTGTGAATGTCATTAAGATGCTCGTTAGATTTATTCAGAAAAATCAAAATACTGTAAGGGAAATACCGTCCATTTTTACCGCGAAAAAGGCATAAAAAGAAACTTGAAAAAATTATAAAACCATTCAAATATTTCAAAATATGTCACATTATTAATGATTTTTACGGGAATTTAAAATTTATGAATACGACGTATTTATTAAAAATTAAGTCTTACTTTATTTTTGTTTATTTGTTTAGATTAAAATAAAAATGAAATATGTATTTAATATATATCTGTATAAAATATCATCACATATGGAAAAAACTTAAAAATTATTTTTAGAAGATAGATCTTATATTGGAGGCAAAATATGAAATAGTGACTTTATTCCTTTAAAATATGAAAAATAATAATGAAAATCAAAAACAAACCATATTTACACTAATAAATTTAAAATCTTGACCCATACCAAAAAATTCCGACAACGAGTTACTTAACTTTTCCGGCAACATTTAAACTTTTGGTAAAGCCATCTATTATAAAAAGGTTTTTAAATACAATATCATATTTTTAATTATTATAAAATAGCAGAAAGATTAATTCTGAGGATATGGGTGAGTTTTATTAAATCTAACCTGTAATAACCTGTAAAATCGTCATTAAGTCCTACTCGAGTATCGACACAAAACGCCCTCGACCTTTAACCACCAAAATTTAATAGCATCGATCCCTATTATATACAAACCTCCCTGCAAAATTTAAGAAATTTTCGACATAAGGAACAGGAGTTATTGAGCTTCAAAATAGATGAACAAAATCGGGCTTCCCAACACACTATCACCATACATATGCACAGGAAAAGCTCCGATTTTTCTTCTATATCTCGATGTTTGAAGGCCCCGAGTCAAAAATGTAAAATTCTTGGGGATCATTTCTTGACCGATCGCCGTACTTTCCCTCTATTATATATAACAAAGCCGGGAAAGTGATAATTACATTAATAATCTTCACTTCTTTAGCAGATTACTTACAACTATACTCAAACACCAGAACACTTGCTGAGCTTACTGCAATTTTAATTTCTAACGTTTTCAACCTATTTTTTATAGGTCATCTTAAGGAAAATTTTACAGTTCTACATTCAAACATAAAGCTTTCGAATGCTCGCGACATTTAAAATTTTCGAATCTTTAAAAAATTTATTACATTAAAAGATTAAATAATAAAGGATTAAATAATAAATATTAAAACCAACCACAAACAAATTATTAATACACTACTAACCAACAAACATAAAAATAAATATTGCATCGAAAGTACATTAAACCAGTTAAAGCTGTCATGCCCTTTTATGGGTTTTTTAATCCCATTTCTTTTTCTATCATGTATTTCCAAGCCGTTGGGAGAGCATTGGCGTCCTTTGCATTTAAACACTTGTCGTTTACCTTACTCATATATCTCTACTTTTTCCATCCCTAACGCAATCATCGGGGAATTTGACTATTCTTGCTTCATCTCATTTTACGTTCGCTCCTTCTGTTTGTCCCATGATCGCCGAAATGGTGTTATTATTCCCGTTATTCACATTATATTTGTGCTCCTTTATACGCGTTTATGGGAAAATTGAGGAAAATATGTATGTGGCACATGATCCAAATAAGATAGTAAAGGAGTTACAAGATTTAACTTTAATGAACGATGAGGTAGGGACAGTAATGGATTATGAAAGCATGTACCCATTCACGAATCTAGCATCGTGCCTCAATGCCCTTATTGATTGTTGATAGAGCATAATCTAGGGTTGGCAACACATGTTGAGGACTTAAATAAGCTTGCCAATTTGATGTGCTATCGATCATTTTTTGGATTTGATGAGGTAACGTACAAGCAGAAGAAAGGTGTCCCAATGGGAAGTCCCATGTCGGGACTCTTATGCGAATTAGTGGTGCGGCAACTAGAAAAGGATGTCTTAAGATCATTTGAGGAGGACATTATAGTTTACAAGAAGTATGTGGATGACATATTAATAATTTGGAAGGATGAACGAAGGATTGAGGATTTTTTAATTGCAATAAATAACAATCCTAATGGGTTAAAGATAAGGATGGAGCAAAAAAGCCATACACAATTCCATTTTCTGGACATAAATATAAAGTTCAGAATGGGCAATATACAAACAGCAGTGTATTTAAAGCCCACGCTTTCGCCACTATATATACCAGCATGGTCAAATGATCCGTTCAAGTACAGTATAAGATGTCAGCGTTTAAGGCGGTTATTAAAAGGGCGTCCATATATTGCACCGACGTACAAGATCAAATTAGGGAGATTAGCAGAATTAAGAAAGTGGCAAAGTAGTTAGGATATAAAGCGAACGTAATAGAAGGATTGCTTAAGAGTTACAAACAATATGGAAGCAGAAGATTTAATAGAGAGGATCACATCAGCAAGTTCACATACGACAGGAAAATGGAGGGAGTAATGGAAGAGTTATGTAAATATAAAAACACAAAAATGGTATATAAAAAAGCACCAAGCATATACAGATTGCTTAGAAATGATAAAGACATAGTGAGAGTGCAGGATAAAGCGGGAGTTTATAAAATTACCTTTGAAAATGAGCAATTAGAGTGACAAAAGATTATGTTGGAGTCACTAGAAGAAATTTGGCAACGCGTATGAAGGAGCACAAATATGATGTGAATAAAGGGAATAATAACATCATTTTGGCGATCATGGAACAAACAGAAGGAGCGAACGTAAAATGGGATGAAGCAAGAATAGTTAAGACGGCCCATTCCCCGACGATTGCGTTAGGGATGGAAAAAGTAGATATATATAAGAGTAAAGTAAACGACAAGTGTTTAAATGCAAAGGACGCCAATGCTCTCCCAACGGCCTGGAAATACATGATAGAAAAAGAAATGGGATTAAAAAACCCGTAAAAGGGCATGACAGCTTTAACTGGTTTAATGTACTTTCGATGCAATATTTATTTATTTTTATGTTTGTTGGTTAGTAGTGTATTAATAATTTGTTTGTGGTTGGTTTTAATATTTATTATTTAATCTTTTAATGTAATAAATTTTTTAAAGATTCGAAAATTTTAAATGTCGCGAGCATTCGAAAGCTTTATGTTTGAATGTAGAACTGTAAAATTTTCCTGAAGATGACCTAAAAAAAAAATAGGTTGAAAACATTAGGAATTAAAATTGCAGTAAGCTCAGCAAGTGTTCTGGTGTTTGAGTATGGTTGATAATTATATTTTTAAGTGATAATGAAAAACAGAAGAATTTATAAGTGCCTTTAAAATTTTTTATTTAAATAGAAAAGTTTTCTTAATAACATAATAATAATACAGTACAGTACTTTTATACCTTTAATGCTGTTAAAACATTTGCACCATATTTACACTTTTGTTCTAATCCTTGATCCATACATCTCATTGGTCGCGGATTGCGACCAATGAGATGTATGGATCAAGGATTAGAACCAGGGGACCTATTCTGAGTAGTATCGTTAAGCTAACGAATGCGATAAAAACCAGTTTCTATCGGAACCACGTGATTCGCGTTTAATCAACTGTTGAAAATGCTATTCTGAGCCGTTCGTTTCGTTTTCGGTGCCGATAGCCACGTGCGATAACTAAGCTTTTGTTATCGGTCACTCTCGAGGTACCGTTAGGAACGTAACGAAAGTGAAAACAACATGGCGTCTTTTGGTGTAAGGATGATTTTACTTCACGAACAATTGGAGAGAGAGGAAATTAGAATTCGACGTCGAGAATCTCAGTTTAATCTTCGAGCTGATGCTTTTCGGTTGAACGATATACGATTTAAACAACTTTATCGTCTTCCGAAACCATTAGTTGTATATATATGTGATGAATTACGCGATACGCTAGAGCCAAAATGTTTTAAGAAAAATGCTCTTTCTACAGAAATAAAAGTAAGTAGCTTTTTAATGTTAATAAACTATGTTGTTGTATCGCTTAAAAATAATTACCTTAACTATTTTATAATTGTTTTTTTGTTAAAATTTAAAGTAAGTAGATGCAGCATGAACATTATTTCTGAAATAGGTTTCATTCGCATATGTATAAATTAAAATGATAGCTTTGAATATAAATATATAAAAGTTTCGTGGAGATTACTGAATATAGTAATCTCCACGAAACTTTTATATATTTATTTATATATTTTAATTAATTTTAATTCAGGTTGCAATTCATTCAAATTTCTTGTTAAAAATTACATTTAAACATTATTTCTTATATATACAATGTAAGCTGCAGTTTTGAAGAAATTAAACTTTATACACTATAGTTTGACTATAGTGTATAATCAATTAATATTAACATTTACTGCTTTCAAAATATATAAAAGTATAAATTTTAAATTATAGTAACCAATTATAAAATATATTAAACATAAGATAATGTATTTATAATTAAAGAAGTAATATGGAATTAATTTTCTCTTATTCATAGAAAAATGAATGTATAAAATTATTGAGAATATATGAAAATCATATATAAGAGGATATGTTTCCCAAATAATGACATTTTAGTCACATTAACATGATTTTGTTAAATACTATTTATTAATTGTATATGAAATATTGTTTAATACAAAATTGTTGATGTTCATATAACAATATGAATATGAATATACATATGCCTATAAAAATTTTTATAGATAACTTTTTGAAATATAATATTTGTGAGCTGCATTATAGTTTTCTTAAATTTGTTTTCTTGTAGGTATTATGTGCTCTTAGATTTTTTGCTTCTGGTTCTTATCAGATGCCAGTAGCTCAAGATAATACGTTAGAAATTAGCCAGCCATCAGTAAGCCGTTGCATAACAACAGTAAGCAAGGCAATAAATGTGGTTCTTCTACATCGCTGGATAAAATTTCCAAGTTCTGAAACAGAGATGACGACAGTAAAACAAAAATTCATGAGTTTAGGTGGCTTTCCGGGAGTGATAGGTGCTATTGATGGAACTCACATTCCTATAATTGCACCATCACTTAATGATCCCGACCATAAAGAATTTACGTACGTCAATCGAAAAGGATATCATTCCATAAATACACAAATAGTAAGTAAAAGACTAACTTTTTGGATTATATTTTAAATGGTTTTAGTACATAAATTATCAAATTTGTTATTAAATTATAAATATCATTTCGTGACACAAAAATAATACAATGAATTATTATATTTTCATTATTTGTCAGGTGTGTGATCCCGAAATGAAAATAAATAGCATTAATGCAAAATTTCCAGGATCAACACATGGTTCATATATATGGAAAAGCTGCAATTTAAGACAAGCTTTTATAGAGGGAAAAATCAAAACAAATAATAATGCTTGGTTAATAGGTTAGTAAAATTAAACCAACAGATTTTTGATATTGAATATTACATATTCTTTAGATTTTTCTAAATAATACTTCCTATATGTAATAGTTGATTTATTTTTAGTTATTTTATTTTACAAATTACATGGTAATACAGTATTCACTTAGTTTATTAGAAACGATGGTACTGAAGTTGTATGTGAAATGAATATATTGATATTTTCACTTGTACACATGAAACTTCATTGAAAGTTTAGAATATTTGATTTATTATATGTAAATAGAACAGCAAAAATATTAAAAGTTTAATCAAAACAAGGCAGAGAAGACCATGGTTACACAATATCTTTTGTGTCATATGTCAATTGTCTTTATTTTATAATATATTTTAACTGTCTTTATTAATATCTATGTTTCTCATTTCACTTTATTATAAATATATACATATAAATAAATAAATATATATGAAAGTATGGCAAAATTCATTTATCAAAATTTTTTTCTTTCTTTTTATAGGTGATAGTGGCTATCCAATGGAACCATGGCTTCTGACACCTATATTAGATGCTCAGCAGCAAAATGAGCAAAATTATAATAGAAGCTTGATATCAACGAGAATCATTGTAGAACGATGTAATGGACTTCTAAAGTCCCGATTCAGATGTTTACACAAGCACAGAGTGTTAAATTATTCGCCTTACAAAGCTGGATTAATAATTAATGCATGTGCTGTTTTACACAATATGTGCATAGTACATAAAATTTTTCTTGATGAGAATATAGATTTATACGACGAAATTATGGGAGAAATGGAATTTTCTACAGTTTCCAGACTTGGAGATGAAATCTCACTTAGCAACAAAGCCAGAGAAATACAAAAACAACTGCTCAGGAGCCATTTTATGTGAATTTTAATTCTCGTTGATGTCAACAATGTATTTTATATGTAAATAAAAATTACACCGTATAATAGCTGTGTAATTAAAATTATATACAATAAATAAAAAATGATATAATTCCTATATTGACTGATTTATATTCTGTAAATTTTAAACAATAGAAGCATTTATACTATACTGAAATAAAATGTTCTGTTATATTTTTAATGTTTAAAATGTATGAAATACTTGTACATATTTAGTGACAAATAATTTTTACAAAATACATATGAATAGTTAAAATGAACATAATATTTATTTTGCACATGTAATAATTATCTAGTATATAAATGGAACTCTTCCAGATGATCTTATGAAACCAGTAACAATCTTTGTTGCTAGAAGAAACATTTTAGTAATTTGTAAAATAAATTAAAATTTTGCATAAAGTAAATAGTTAAAAGACTTTCCTGAAATGTGAAATTTACTTGGTAATAATGTATTGGTTGAAAATAGATTTGGTTACTCTTTATCACAAATGAATGGCCCTGAAAAGGGCCTTTTTTATTGTGAAATTATTTATTGATTTTCTGCTGCTGTTGCCTTCCTTTCTTCTGCTGCTGCCTTCCTTTCTTCTGCCGCTGCCTTCCTTTCTTCTGCTGTTGCCTTCCTTTCAATATTTTTTGCAATCTCACCCATTGCTTGTTGTATATTTTTGAAAATGAGCAACTTCTCATCTTCAGTTCTATTAAAGCTTTCTGCCATACATTCCCCAACAGATTTTTCGTGTTTTCGTTTTTTTCCTGGCCATAAATTTTTTAAAATTATTTTTTATATGTTAAATACTTAATATTGCAAAATAATATATCCACTTACTGTTAACATTTCTTAATGAAGTATTCAGATGTACTTCGAGACAATCAGTTGGGTTGCAATCATTTGGAGGCAGTTCGAAATATGTATTTTGATGCATAGATATATCATCCTCTAAGTATGCACTTTCATTTATAGAATTATTTGATTGTACACAAGAATTATTACTGTCAATCATAGAGTTTAATAACTCTCGTATTATAGGAACCAAATGGTTCCTATAATACATACAATTCCTATAATTACTGTAGTTTAATAAGCATGTTTTAATTTAAATATGATTTTTATTACCTGAACTCCTGCCTCATCAATTTGGGATTCTCCATAAACAGCAGTTAAACCAATTAAATTTAAAACTCTCTCTTCAACTTCAGTTAATTTTTGATTAACTGAAGGCCCACCCCCTGTTTGAATTGTTGATTTTTTTATTTGTGATGCTTTGCTTTTAATGTTGGCTTTCCAGTCACTCCATGTCTATGCAAATAATATTTACATTTAATAATATGTATTGCATTATTTAATCATAATACTAATTCTAATTTGGTTTATAGCAACAGAAATTGTGGCAAAATTAAGTGTATTTTATTCTTAACGAATTAATTTAAAAATACATAAATTACATGAAATCATGTAGAAATATACAAAGAAACTTAGACATACTTTGTTTAATTATAAAATGTTAGCAAAATATAATAATAGAAATCTTTATTTTGTAGATTTTATCTAAGTTTAATATTGGCTTTAATTCATTAGTTTAGTAAAAAAAATTCATTCTATATACGTAACTTACAGTAAACTATACACTATACATAAATAACTAGACTATCTATCACACAAATTTTAAGTTTTAAAAACAATATTTGCTTAACGGATGGGCTGACAAAATAGACCCAGTAAATTAATTTAAAATACTAAACATGCAGAACTTATAAATATATGAATATCACTTACTTTTCGCCATTTTTCCGGATCTTTTTGTGAGCCGACTCCATCGGAATTCAGACGGTCGGCTATTTCTTGCCACAATTTCTGGCGATCTTTTGCAGTAAACGAAGAATCTAATTTGGTTAATGTTACCCGTGGTATCGAGATGGCGACGGGGAAATTTTTTCCCCTAGATACTAGACGCCGACAGGGAAATTTTTTTTCCCTACGTTCGAGATGGCCGCGTTTCCGGTCGCCGCCTTGTCTGCACGCAAGCTAACGTGCAAACAAGATGGCGACCGTCGACGACGACGACTACGACGACGACAATAAATTATACTTAAATAGATGTTAAAAGATATTTTAAACTATTTTAAATATATATATATATATATATAGATGGTATAAATAAACTTACATTAGCGTTGGTCCTTCGCGGTCCTTCGACGCTTTGTTGAAATCGATGTTGAAGACTCGGAAATACTTGATGTCGTTCTTTTCTGTTTCTTTTTAGTAGTACTTTTCTCTGCAATCTTCTTAGCTTGCCCCCCCGCATTCCTTTTTTTTTCGAACGTTTTTCCGCTATAGGGGCTGCTGGGACTGTCGCGGGTTCCTTCCATATTGGTTCCTTTCCACGTCCGGGATATATATTCCGTAAATGTCGAACGAAGGTAAAAAAACGATCTCCTAGTTTTTTTGAAGGCCAATTCAGGTATTTTCTATACATAAATGCGTACATGTAAGAATCGGAAAGGTCTTCTGTATAGTGTTTTGGAAGGTTTTTTTTTATTTTTCAAATATCCCCACAGTCTTTCGATATTTTGGGTGTGGACTCCCGTTTTTGGATCGACGAAATTTTCAGAGTGATTAACCGTCCTGTGTGATATTTCGATTCCTTCCAATTTGTCGATATTGTAGTAGCCTTTCCATTCGTCAGTCAATACAGTAGTGCCCGAATTAATAAATTTCGATATAATCCAATTGAGAGTATTTTCCGACCTGTCGTTTACTTGGCAAACGAAACAGCTTTTATCTTCTCGGCAAATGCCTCCGACGACCCATTTTGTGCTTTTAAGCTTTCTACCTTTTTCGTATTTTCTTTTACAAATAACGGTCTCGTCTATTTCGACAGTTTTATTTGGTCCTCCTATTTTGAACGATAGAATATTATGTAGTGCTACTAGCATTACAAATCTGATATGGTTCGACCAATCGACTGCAGCTTTGTTAGATATTCCGGCGGCATTAGCAGAAATATTTGTAGAGCAATCGAGCGCAAGGTGATGCCATATAAACGACAAAATCGAATTCCACGGTAAGTTTCCACATTTACCTTTAAACGTACCGTCGAAGGCAGAGCTGAAGTTCCAACATTTGTGGCATCTCATCGCACACGATTTTTTGTCGTTGCGATATACTACTTTGCACGGTTTGGAACATTTCGAACAAATGTCTACAGTGTGCTGTAACCCCAATTTGACAGCTAATTTAAACCCTCTGTCTATTCGCGAGTCAAGTCCAAGTTCAGTATAATCGTGTTCCAACAATTGGAAAAAAGTCTGGGAAGTACATCCCGCCCAAAATTCTTCGGAATTAATATCTATATCACTCATATCTTGGGTTAAAAAAAAACTACAAATTAAATAACAAAGCTATCGTTAATAATATTAACGCACAAAATGCGAATTATCTCGAAATATACAAACCTAAATCACAAAAAAAAAAAAAAAAAAAGACTTCTCTTACGAATAAATGTTCGGGTTTCGATAGACGTACCGCACGTCGAAACTTTCCTCTCGTCGAAAAATTAGTATTAATTTGCATAATGCGACAGATAGTACGGGTACGCCCCCAGTAGAGATTATCACTCGAGAATCTGATTCGAGATTACCTGAAACGCGGCCATCTCGAAAGTAGAAAGGGGAGAAATTTCCCCGTCGCCGACGAGTCGCTAGGGAAAAAAATTTCCCCGTCTCCATCTTCGATACCATAGGTAACATTAACCTCTAATTTCCCTGACATTAATTTATGGTGTTCTTCGATAAAATTCACAAGCATCTCGAATTGGCGACTTGTGGTTCGTTGACTTCGTTGTCCTTTTTTCGACATTTTAAACAAAATTAAAAACTACAGTATATCACTAACGCTGGTTCAGACAATGCTATAAGCACGTTTTTCGCTTAGAAAATGGCGGGTTGCAGTCACGTGACAAAAATACAATGTTAACTAAACTGTGATTGGTTAAAGCGTAATAGCTATCGATAGCATGGAACCCAGACACATCTCGACCGACTACCCGTAGCGAAACCCACTTAACGTAGAGCACAGAATAGCGATTTATCTAAGGTTCGTTAACTGCCTTTCGCTAAGGGGACTTATCGAATGTCCCGTGTATTGCTGTCGTTGAGTTATCGGAAGAGCTCAAAATAGGTCCCCAGGACTGTGGAGTCGGAGTCGTCAAAAAATCTGCCGACTCCAACTCCTTTTTACTTCCCAACTTGTTATGTATTATATATAAAACACAAAAGTACTGGAATCGTGCCAAATTTGACCATTCAAGGTTTTTGCAAATCTACACGTTTTGAGACCTCCCGAATCCCTCCGAAAATGTCAATTAAAGGAGAAAAATTCGCACGCATGAGTATGTTGGCTCTAATTTGTTTCATTTCTTTATTCTCTGTTCTGAGATAATAAACAATATCTCAGAATCGGTAAAGTTTAAGAAACGAAATTTGGCACTGCAGCTTGTGTATAAAGAGGGATTAATGCTATTAAATTTTGGTTCCTAATTTAAGGTCGACAGAATGAAGACATAGAAGGGGTCATATCACTAGTACGGTCGAACTTAATGAATATTTTACTCGTTATTAGAATTCACAATAATTTTAAAATAAAACTAGTCTCTACCCTCAAAATGAAGCATTTCGTCATTTTGTAATAGTACAGTAATAGTACAGCAAAACCCGTTAAGATGGCTTAAGATGTTAGAATATGATTGGGGGCACGCTTTAGTTCAACCACTTTAAAGCTTAATTACTTCTGTGTTAAACCGTCTGACTCCGATTTAAATACCTCAGATTTTAATCGCTACCTACGATTTAAAATAGTTTCGAATAGTTGGACGTCTAAGAGACAACACCGGCCGTAAGAAGTGCCACCCTACAACTTAATTATAAAAATATAATACCCGTTTATTTATGTAAACTATTTACACGTATACATAGGATAACAGAGAGTTCTGTGATAGCTTTTACATATCGTCATAAAATGGATAAAGCTTGCGTAGCCTAACATACTGGATAAGGCTGATATAGCGTTACATTAGGCTTTATACTAAGTTAACGGGTTCCTAGCCGAGAGAGAGAGCTTACGCGCGATGCTAAATACCTTGATCGGTCGAATCGACTTGATCGAAGCCTTGAGGTCGCAAAACGAGGTTTCAGCTTGGTTGGGTAGAGTTAGGTTCCTTGATGGTACAGTTTGCTATCAATTGTTTGTTGCTAAAGCGTCTATGGCGAACGGCGGTCGAAGGGATCGGCGATGGAGCACTCACATGAAAAGAAGGTCGGCGAACTCTCGTTGTCGGTTCCGATGTTCGTCTTTTTATTTCGGGGGTCCTCTCCCTTGATTTCGATGCTCTTTTTTAGGCAAATTTTTTGACCAATAGATGAATTTCGGATGAAAGTTCCTGGTGACACATACATTCGAAAGATGTGTCACCTTTGGAAAGGAAATAAATCTGGGAAAAGATGCGATCACATCTTCCATTTTTTATTAAGTGTTGGGAAAATATTTCTTTATATAATATGAAAAATTTAAGCGTTATTCTTAATTAATTTTATATATTTTGTTGTGGTTAAATAAAATTTTCATCTCATCCGGACTCTCACAATAACTTACATTTTAAGCATCCATTATTTTGCATCATTAAACGTTACGTCGATATTTTTCACAATTAAAATATCACTTAACTATCAAACCACGTAGTAAAGATTTTTTACTCATTTTTACATTACGCTCATTATCGTGTCATACCATACATTATTGATATGCATACATTCTGAAGTATTAGTTAAATTCACACTTTTAGAATGTTTTTTATTTGTATGTGTTCTTCAAATTTATGTGTATATGTATCAGTTTCTTACGCAATATTTTCATGTTTTTAGTTTAAGTTCTGCGCTGCACCTGAGCCATACTGGCAATCTTGGGTCTGCAGATATAGCACCAAATTTAATTTTTGATGTTTTTACTATAGTAACGAGTTTATAAAATAGTGTTTTGGTCCAAATCAATTGCTCCTTTACCCATAGCATAAAGCGCTACTTATATTGAAAATACTCAAAACATGGAAAGCAAAATTATTAATAGCAATATATTACTGTTTTTAATCTCGGGGCTAACTTTTTGAAAATGTTACTGGTTTCGTGAGACATATATAGCTTGTGATGTATTAATAAGTGGCTACTAGTGGCTGCTGCCTATATGGAGGTGCCGAGTAACAACTTTTACTTTGCGTAACAAACTATGTAATTATTTTATATAGTTTATATAAAGTAAATTAACTTATAAGTATGTATATAGATGTTGAAATTTGTCGCGGATAGGTATTATGAATCATTTTTACATAACAGATGATACCCAAATGAAAATTAAAACATTTTGCTGTCACAGGAGAGAGCGTTGTAAGTAACCGCCCTAATACGAATCGTTTTTATTTCGTATACTCTTGTATGGTTTTCACTGAAACTTTAATTCTAATCGTGTATAATAACCAGTGGCGTGCCGTCATTGGAAGCGGTGGAAGCGCCGCATCCCCCTTCCAATGACCTTCCCTTGTATTTTCTAAAATATAAATTTTCATATTTTAACGTACTTTGAATTAATTAAAATTAATATTTTGTTATAACTGCATTATGTATCTTATTAAAAAATTTTATACTATATGTGAAAAAAACGATAAGATTGCTATTGTATATTCGAATGTCAGTGGCAGAATGGAATCGCTTCCCAGACAGCTTTCAAGGCGAGGATAACTGAATGGTGTAAAGCAGCCAGAGGGCATTGGCGCATGCGCTTTACAGAGCACCAACCTCAGCCGGTTTAGCTGGTGGAAACTACACACGTGTAACGCTTCCAACGATTCTATTCCTTAGCCACTGGTAGGGAGCTATCTGACTAAGTGAATTGTTTAAGATTTAAAAAATAAAAAGTATTCAATGTTATTTTTATGTACATTTTTGTACATTTGTACATTATGTACGTTTTATTGCAAAGTTATATTTAATTACAGTATAATTAAAAGAAAATTATAATTATATTGACAGATTTTCAGACAAAATCTTTAAAATTTTTATCACTCTTAGATGTTTTTCATAATATTGAAATTATTAACAATTTTTCCGAGCGTGTTTTAATTCTTTAAATTATGTAAATTTTATGGGAAATTTTTTGATTTATCTAAATTACGTAGAGAATCGCAGTATTATATTCGTGTCCAGACTATATTGACAAGTGAGTTACTTGTCATTATAATATGTTTTATGTTTAAATTATAATTAATGTCGATCCGAACAAAGACGTAATAAAATAATTATATGATTTAATATCATTAATGTTTACGGTACCATTTACCGGTGGGTCTGCTGAGCGCAGTTTTTCGACCACGAAGCAAATTCATACATTGGCCAGGAACACTCGGTCGGAGGAAAAATTGTCATCGCTGGTGTTGCTTTCGATAGAAAAAGTGCTTTTAAATACGTCGATGGAGTCGACGACCAGCGACTTTTATGATAAAGTAATTAACGACTTTTCGGAAAAAATCGCCCACACCCATTGTTTATATCATTAGTTTAAAAAAAATTTTAAAAAGTTTTTCTATCATTGTTTGTATCGTATTAATTTGTATTATGTATGTATTATTTGTATTTTAGAACTAAAATACATAAATTGTTTATTTTTGTCATTTCCAGTATTTGTTTAAAACTTTTATGGAAATGTCATGTACCGGACAGGTCTGACCCGTCACGAAAGACGCGAAAAAACGGTTAATTTAGAGAAAAATTAATTAGTTTAAAAAAACATAGGTAAAAGTCGCTTGTAGTCGGACACCCATTGTTTATATCAAACTGCCAGGCAGAAACCATAAATCGCGGAAGGAATCGTTCTATGATCGGTGGAAAATCGAATTTATTTTTGATTTTGACTTTTCTCACTTTCCAGGTAAGAGTCTCGTTACGTTTAGTAACCAGGGACCCACCACTAGGGAAGCGTAATTGAGGGAGAACGACCAATCAAAATGGATGAAAGAAAGAACGGAGATTGATATAATTTCCGACAATCGAGGACACCTGGCACTCGGTTAACGTTCCGAATAACCAAAACGCCGTGTGTCAAGGCGCAAAAAAAAAAAAAAAAAAAAAAAAAACAATTTCTCGTCTATTGTGCCAACCTGTAACCCGTGCCACTTCGGACTTAGACCGTGTCCCCGACTCCAACGGACAAAGCCTCCCCGTGCCTTACGGACTCGTCAACGCCACTTTCCCGGAGCCACCTTCGATCGACCATCAAAAAACCACATCGACGCTCAGGACGTCCGAACGGCTGATTGTCCTAAAGCAAACTATTTTGTACATAGTGTATGTTTATTTTATGTTTAAAATAAACGGTTTTTGTCAGATACTTGTCGTCTTTGTCTCTACAGCCACCACCTATGTACGAATGGACCCTAGACCATTACTGACACGCAATTAATTGATTGCCCCTGGAAGTCGGCTTCTTACAGAAACACAGCTTCCCTATCATCAAATGTCACGGCACGCCACTGATAATAACTACTATATAATAAAATCGAGAGATTATTCTGTGATTTTATTTTTCGTTGGGGATGCTGCAGTTTCGCATTGCTTATCACCAACCGCCGTTGGTGTTAACACAAAGAAAACTGCGGTGTTTACGAGTAACTTATGTATTATTTATTTATATTTCTAAACATACATGATTAAGTTTCGTCGCGTAATATTTATGTGCAAATAACAATGCAGAGATTTAATAAAAATTTATTAATTATACTATCATTCAAATTGATAGAAAACTTTAAATTCATATAAAAATGGGAATAGTAATGAAAACAATAAACAATAAAAAATGACAGGATATTCAAATATTTAATTAAAACCGTTTGTTTTTTAAACTTATAACACAACGTCTGATAAATGCTTATCACTAAATAAAAGCAGTAATAAATGTTTGTCCAGAATATTCTTGCCTAAACATCATCTTTCAACCAACTCACATCTGCATTCTGATGACCTAAACAGCTCTAGAAAAAAAATAATAAAAAAATATGAGTTAATAATGATAACTAATAAGACAATTATATTTATGTAATATGATTAATGGTTATTTTAAATTATTATTAATAAAAGTAATAAAAATCTATCCTTACCAAAATTACTTGGATAACATTTGTATCATGTTGAATTTCAGCGTGCAATATTGGATCCATACAATTTTCGAATTTGGCAATTTCCTAAAAGATAATAGGTTGTACTTAAGTGTATTCCGTACGTATAATCTCACGAAAATAAAAAATGAATAGACTACCTTATTAGTCATGCTTTGGCATAGAAATTCACTCATTTCGTCTAACGTGTAGAGCGTATTCACTCGATGCATGCAATTTCGAACAAAATTAAATATCTAATAATAATACGCGATGCAAATAAATGCTAGTAAAATATATTAAATTGTAATTTAGACCAGCATAAACTGCAACTTACGTATCCAACTTTGTTTTCTATGATGCAGAAACGATAAGCAGCATTATTTTCCAGGCCTAAAATGTAAATAAACAGTATTTAACATAAAAAGTAAATTCCTACAAATTTAATCTATTTATAATACTTACTACAATAAAACTTTATTAATTTTCCGGTAAGTTGCCCTTCGAGAAGTTGACTAAATGCTATTGTTGTTAATACAATTAAGAACTTCATGGTATTTCAAATTGTTAACTAATTTATAGAATTACGTCTTTTGAAATCTCCTACTTAGTGTAATTACTTATGCAGTATATACGCGTCTATATATAGTGTTTCGTCATTAGGTTTGGAGTGCTAATAACCTAATAAATACGTAATACAATTGAAAACTAAAACGTTGAATTAGATTTTGTAATTTTTGAATATCCTATTTTATAACGCTCTAATTAATGATATTGTTACATATTCTGTGAATATTAAATATCACTTTAAATAACATTTTAATTTTGCTGATTTTCGATAGATTTTTGCCTAAATCTTTATTTATTTAAGTAGCATTCAAACATCTATCGTCGACGGCGGAATGCTTAAGTTGTCGGCCTACCGCAGATGGAAGATCAAAAACGAATCCGAATGGGTAGTAAAGACCCGAGGTTTTCATCGAAATGTCCCGTGCCGCCCCATGGTGAGTTTGGCCCAACCCACTATGGACAATTGAAAGGCCTCTTAGTGTCCACAGGAGGAAACAGTAAAATAGTTATTTTTCTTTATCAAAAGACAATTTTACAATGATTTTATTATTGCATGGCTGTTTTGCGTGTTACTTTTCGATATTTTCGCATTATCTAGTGAAATGACTATAATTTTGTGGATCTCCTCAATTTACTGCTCGATTTAAAATAAATCTATCTTAAATCTTGATTATTCATTTATTCTATAAATTAACAGAAGATCAAAATAAATTCAATAAATATTAAGTGCATGTTCCAATAACAAATTTTTCATACGTAAAAAAATAATAAAAAATAATAATGTTAATATAAAATGATAGTACCAATAATTTTTACATAAATGCAATACTTTCAAATTATATTAAGCTACATTAATTTAGCCTTTAACTACTTCATTTAAATGCATACAATGGGCACGCGTTAGCGTTACCCCGTCTAACATCAACCATCGGTTAACATCGTTTTCGTAAAGTTTGAATAGAAAATAAGAAACTATTATTATATACGAATTGTATATTATGCGAGGTACCGTATGTTCTTATATTGTACTGTACAGTACATGTGCGGTAATGATTTTCGTTTTTTAAAATTTCAAAATGTAAATTAATAATATTAATAAATAATGTAAATTAATAGTATTATTCTGAATATCAAACAAAAGAAAATTGAAGATTCTAATGCTTTTTCATACTCTCAACTGGCTGAAAAGTACAAGATTCATTCTGCAAAGTTGCACTCATACAATGAAACGAATTGTTTAACTTATTATTATATCTATTTAACATAAGTTTCTTTAAAGCCAAAATTGCGTAATACACGTTTCTTTTTACTCTTTCGTCCCCATAGGCACTAAGAGAGCCTTTTTTAAGCTCGTTGTGAATTCGGCGAGGCCTACATTGAGACGGTTCGGGGTTGAGAACTAAGGCTCCTTAAATTACATTTTGTTTTATAATATATTTAATTAAAAATAATGTAGAATAAGTTACCGTTTTAATCATTGATAAAATGATTAAACTTTTCACATTTTCCTCTGCAGCATATCTTCCGTGTTTATTCCTAGATTATATTTTAGTATAAATAATGATGTAACTTTTTATAGTCGAATGTGCCTAGCGGTAAAGATGGCAGCCTACCGCTCTGGGGACCCGGGATCGAATCCGAACGGGTCGAATAATCCCCAGGAATTTTTCGGGGGTGGTCCGTTCGGATATGTCGGGCCCCGTCCCTCACCACCCGGTCACCCCATTGTGGGCCTGGCCGAACCCATAATGGGCCTACTAAAAGAGGCCCTCTTAGTGCCCACAGGGTGGAAAGAGTTAAAAAAAATAATAATAATAATGATGTAACTTTTTATAGTCGAATGTAACAAATTTATATAATTCTGAAATTACGTCAGGAATGTACTGTATTTTGTAAGTTTGTCTTGATCATTGAAATATTTATGTTGATTGAGAGAAAAAGTCGACATTGATATTTCTTTGTGGATCTTCCGTCTCAGACGTAAGATCATACGCTTTGTCTCTTCATTGGGTTTAATTTTCATTTTAATTACTAATAATCACACAATTTCCCAACTTAAGAGTGATGATAATATCTAATTATTGATACCATTAAAATGTATACCTAAGTTACGTAATACAGTCAGGCTTAGATGTTGCGCCATTTTCATTCATCATCAACAAAAATACTCTTGAATGGATATTAGTAATGAATATTAAACAGAATATCTTTTATCATCTCTGAATTAAGCACGATTATTTAACAGCGCATACGTGTTTTAGTTAATATTATGTTCAA